>NC_084954.1:11880393-12180393 GCF_949316205.1 Platichthys flesus | reverse complement strand
CTTTTGTTGTGTATATTAATATATCCTTCCATCTAGATTCGATGTGAGGGGATCCGTCTGTTCCTGCTGTGGCTGCAGGCCCTGAGGGACAACTGTGCTGAGGAGCAGTTTCTTATCTTTGCATGTCTGGTGCCAGGGTTCCCTGCTGTGCCCTCCACCAGAGGGCCCTGCACCCTTGACACCATCATTTACAACCCCTTCTCCAATCCCCCCGATGGTGAGACAGGAACTTGCATTCTGTTGTGCTGCCTTATGCGTTGAGGGCGATCCCTGAGGTCATGTGTTTTTAGTTAATGACTCTTGTTTTTCTGTGGTGAATTCACGTCTTTGTATCTGTCACTCTGAGCAGCTAAAGTGGTGCCTGAGGAGATCACCCCGCTCGTTCCAGCTTTGGCTGGGGAAAAAGTTGCAGAGGACCAGACCTGTTTCATCCTCGAAACCCTGCTCAAGTACATGGTCATACAGGTAACAACTAATCAGGCTGCAAAAATACTTCACACCTATATACAATCACTTGCTATAGTGAAGCTATAGCTGAATCTCAGAATTTGGTGGGGATGCCTTGTTAGCATGAGGTGTTTCAAATTGACATGGCTTATATTGTATTGCAATGTTAAATGTGAGATGCAGAAACAATTGTTGGAAAATTTGAAACAATTTAACCCACATTTTGTTATCTCTGTTTACATTATATAGTAGCCAGGTTGGAGAAAAATACATCAATTGTGAATTCTACCTCAATGTATGTTTGTTTCACCTTGTATATGTTGCTAAGGTCATGTTGGGGACAATAAGATAGAAAACAAGATACAATATGAGTTGTTAAGTGTGTCAAGTTGGACTAGTTGGACTTGTTTACTTAGCCCAAACCCTTTTCCCTCTGTGCACTGTTTCTTAGAGGAACCTTCAGACTATTGTGTTTGAAACAATATACTGTCAGTGTGCTGGAAACATCTCCTCTCCCTGTCTCCTGACCTTGTCTGCCTTTGTGCCGTCTGTCTGCCAGGCTTCCAGTTTAGAATGGAGGAACAAAGAGAACCAGAACACAGGCTTCAGGTTTCTCTTCAGCCTTTTCAAGAAGTACTACCTTCCACATTTATTTCCCTCCTTCACCAAGCTCACAAACCTCTACAAGCCTTTATTAGGTAAGAGGACATATGCTGTGTTTCTATCTCGGCCTTCCTGCAGAATCCTTTTCAATATGATTCAGTTTAATACAATTGCACTACTTAAACAATAAGTAAGAGAAACTAATGAGTTCATTAAAAAGTAGCTAAGCATTTAATAAGTTAAAGAGTAAGTGTGTGCTTGTGCGCTTGAGTACAACTAAAGAGTTTATTTTTATTTACAAAGACGGATGTTTGATGTGTTGTGAAGAGAAATGTTTCAAAAATATAGCGTTGTAAACAGAAAATGAGGTGAACTGTTTGATTCAGCTACCAGACCCTTTGAGATGTTTGATCTCTCTTGCTTCTACTCCTTGTGCTCTGTTACCTTCTGCTGTTCCTCATTCACTTCTCCAATCCTCCACAATCAGACCTCCCGCACCACAGACCAAAACCCTTGTATGTGCCAGTGACGCGGAACAATGAGAGCACCTTCTGCACCAGGGACCAGTATCTGGCGCCCCGTGTGGCCTTCATCACCTGGCTGGTCACCTTCTTCCTGGAGAAGAAGTATGTCAGCAGTGCTGCTGCAGCGCAGGGCGCCAAGAATGGCACCGAAGTCATACCCAAACTCATCCAGGTGATTGCGACAGTACCCTTCCGTTGATTCTTACAGCTGTCATTTTTCTCCGCCAAGGACCAACAGTCCCCTTATGAAACCACATTTAAATTCACTTATGCCGATTTTCATTTCGACCTGTCACCTAATCATGCCTGATTTTTTAAAAGCAAGATCCATAAATGAGTGTCTGAGAATTTCAACGAAAATGTTGCAAAAACATCCAATCTCACAATGTTGAACACAATGGAACACATGGGTTCATTCCTGATCCATACCACATCCTTCCATCAATTTGTCATGGTAATTGTTATGGACGTTTTCTGGAAGCTGGTGAAAGGAGAACTTGGGCAGCAGCTGATGTCTTAATGCAGAAGATTTTAATTCAGACTGGATGCATCAAGGAGACCAGAAGATGAAACAGTATAACAAGACTAACAGAGTTACAAGAGCAATTGTCAACCCCAAGTCTGAAGATGTCTCCCACAGCCTCTCCATATATCTCCCTCTACTTGCATCACCCATTCTCACAGCACAGCCATGAATGTGCCTTAATATAACAGTAAATCAAGTGACAGGAATCATGAGAAGAGACAGACATGAATAAAATGTGAAATTAATGTTATTATGATTACATTTTGATTCGTGCAGCAGCTTAAAAATGACCAAAAAATGCAACTATGGAAAGTCTTTGTCATTGAGACTCTCATGATCATTTATTTAACTCGGAGTAGGAAGCCCTGTAGCAGCATACAGAATAATTCTCACTTATCTATGTCTCACTGTGGTGTCCAGACTGTCACTGCAGGCAGTAGCAGCCAGGAGAAGAAGGAGGATAAGATATCGGACGGGGATGCGAATGGACCAGCGGGGGAGCCTGAGAAGAGCCACTCCAACAGCAGCACGCTGTCGGATCGGCGGCCCAGTGATTCCAGTTTGTGTAGCATTGAGGAGGAGCACCGCTATGTCTATGACATGGTGCACGCCATCCTGCTGTCCACCCGGGACAACGTGAATTTTGTCAACGAGGTCTTCCACCAGGTACAGTGTGGTCCCTAAGACATGTTTCTTCATTTGATGTTGTGAAACTTAATGTCAGATCCTCATATAGGTTCATCGTTGTGATGGCAACACTGTGATAACATGTACTATGTTGCCCTCTGCTGGCCGTTTGTTCACATAACTTGAAAATCCTTCAGGCCACACTTCAAAACGATTCATAACACTGAATAAGTTAAAGCTTCTCCCTCTAAAGGCTTTCCTGCTGCCCTCCTGCGAGGCGTCAGCTACCAGGAAGGTGATCAAAGTGTACAGGACGTGGATTCTGCAGGACAAGCCCGGCTTCATGACCGAGCCGGAGAAAACAACACAAGAAGATGAAGTGGATGACAGCTCTGAGCAGATTCTCAACACTGAGACAAACCACATTCATGTACAGGTGAAAGGAAAACTAATATATATCAACTTTTATATATATAAATATATATATATATACTCTCAATATATACACTTATAATAGTTTTAGATTTAAAGGTCTGGTAGTGTCGTAGAGAATTTTGAGACCTTTTAGTAGAGCACATATGTTGTCAGATGTTACTACTAAATGAAATGCAAAATACAAAAGCAAGTGATCTAATTGGTTAGCCTTAGCAGTAGTTAAACTGTACCACCTTATCTGATCGAATTAAGAATATACATATCGTAAATTGCAGAAGAACAAAACTGAGTGCGCTGTTAACTAGATATTTAAAAAAAGTAAATATTTATTGTAGATAAAATAGTTTGAGGAACCTGAGAATCATCATGTGCCTGCATCACAAAAGGTCCAAACAAAGCTTTAGGTGCCTCCATTTATTAGACAGAACCAAAGAGCTGATATATACAATATTACAGCATGGAATGTTTTTTCTCAACAAACTTTGAGGCTCGTTTCTGAATAGCATCTACATCAGTATCTCAGTTTATGTTCCCACCTGACTGTCTTACCTTGTCTTCTACAAGACGGAGGTTCATGGTCACAGAAGGTCATCGAGCTGGGGGAGGACGTACTCCTTCAGCAGCGCCATCAATCGGGGCTTCCTCACTGAGCAGCAAAACCGGGACATCAAGGCTGGCATCCAGCCTACACTACAGGTCTGTCTCTGTGTGCAGGGCTGTGTGTTATCCTGAGAGCGCAGCATGTTGTGATTATAATTAGCAATTGTCAACTACATGCTCTATTTGTTGTATCGTGTGCTCATCCTTCATGCACTCATGCGTGTAGGTGTTCCTGACCAACTCGTCCAACGTGTTCCTGTTGGAGCCGTGCCAGGATGTACCCAAACTCTTGGAAAACCAGGTTGAGGTGTGCAAGGGGGTTCTTAGCATCTATCGTCACATGATCATGGAGCACACGATGAACACACAGACATGGTCAGTGAGATATTCAAATATACATGGAGGCCTTATTTCCTAAAGACTCTATCATGATATTTCATTTGATTTAATTGTCTGTGTCGTGCAGGGAGCAGATGCTGCAGGTACTACTGAGGATCACTGAGGCGGTGATGAAGAGGCCCCAGGAAAACCAAAGAAAAGATAGTTTTGCTGAAAGTTTAGCATCGATACTCTTTAGGGTATGTCTGCATGTGCTTTGTTTTACATTAAGTCACACACAGGGTATTTTATTTATATCTATACATTTTATAATACACTGTAATTACGGTATGTATTTTCCTTTTTGAGGAAAACTTTTTTCTCGGGAACCAACTGTTTATTTACTGTATCTGTTTGTGTTTCTGTTTATACTAACTCATCTTGCATTCAGACCATCATCGTGGCATGGGTGCGAGCCAACCTGTGCGTATTTATCTCCCGGGAGCTATGGGACGAGCTGCTGGCAGTGCTGTCCTCTCTTACCTGCTGGGAGGAGCTGGTGACAGAGTGGGCCAGCATCATGGACTCGCTGACGGCTGTGCTGGCACGCACCGTCTACGGCCTGGACATGGGCAGCCTGCCTCTGGACAAACTCAGTGAACAGAAGGAGAAAAAGCAGAGAGGACGTGGTGAGGGGGGGGGGGAGTGGTGGGGGAATTTGGGAGAAAACGTGTTCAACAGTTTGAAAGCTTAATCTGGTTACCTTACCAGTTTTCTGAATTTAACTTTACGATAGTTGGATGTATTTGATTGTTTTACTTAAACTTCAAAACTGATCATTGACTCAGTGTTTGAAAACAATAAAAACATGCAAAAGGGGAAATTAGTTAGAAGTTCTACGTGTCACAAAGCTGTTATTCAGAATAACATTTATGAAGTGTAACCAAAACCTATACTTGGTGTTACTTCTTTACAGGATTCAATTTGATCCTTGACTCATCGATTCGTTCTGTCTTTAATCATTAAACTAGAATGACACTTAGCAGAGCACATGGATTATGTGGTCCTGACGTTTCTGTCTGTAATCCTGCTAAATAAGAGACAAACACATGTAAACATAACTTCTGTGTTGGAGGTAGCAATGCTGAGTATTAGTTTTTCCTAGTAAGTTACGTCAATTTTTTTTAGCTGTGACATATTTACTGCCAAACTCCCTTCCAGCTCATGCTTATGCTAGTTCAATAACCACACTACATGCTAGATAATGTTGAACATGTTATTATAATGTGGGTGATGGTTAAAGCCACAGAGGACTGTCTCACATGTTAGTAGAATTTGATAGTGCTAAATCCAAATATACATAAGCTTATTAATAGAAGATATACACTCAGTACTCAACATATATTGTTCTTTGCACGTCAGGAGTGATCCATGACTCCCAGAAGGGCGCAGTAGTGGCACGCTCCTTCTCACTGAGCTGGAGAAACCAGGGGGAGCAGGGCGGGCCTGCGGTTCAAGAGCCCATGAGGATTCGGTCTGCCACTACGTCAGGAGCTCCTGGCGTGGAGAATGCCCGAAACAACGTCCGTCAGAAAGCCTCTGGTAGGTTCTTGTAACACTATTGATAACAGTGTTGTTGCATTGGGCTGTATATTACTAATCCATCAAAGCAGGCAGAAGTCAATGACAAAGGGGGTTGATTTTATATAATCTTCAAAATGCATATACTATTCTGTGTCCATGCTATGCTAATCTTCTCGCTTTGTGCGGGCTAACAACACAATACTGATAACCTTCTGGAGCAATACATCTGACCACAGGGTTTATCAAACGTATTACGGTGTGTGAAAGCCTTCGGACACGTCCATGTGTGCACAAGCCCAGGTGTCGTTGAAAGGCCCAACACCGGGGACAAAGAGACCAGCAGATGGCCCCCATTGTTTCCTTCATATGTCACTGGCCAACGTCAACATGTTTCCATGTCAGTTCGATTCTTCCACGGCATGTCACCAGCCCTCTTTGGACACATATTGTCCTTAGCTCACTGCAGAGCCTGCAGACAGCCCTTATCTGATGAGAACGTGGCAGGCTGATTATAAGTTGAGCTGGAGAGCAGTAACTGGCTTCGGTGCTTGTTCTGGTTGTCTTAATTTTGTCTCGACAGAATCTTAATGCGGAGGATAAAAGACAGAGACGATCCCTTTTCTTTTCCTTCCCCTTCCGCCTCTCCAATTACCACCAACGTCCTGAAATGACGCGCTTGTTGAGTGAGGAGGAGATGTATTTGTGCCTGAAGGATGAAGTCTTAGTAGGGATTTTGTGTGTCTCTCGCTCTCCCTCACATACACACACACACATGCACTGACACATCTATTATGTGTCTCATGTGCGTGTTTATGCACCTTTTGTTACTCTGTTTATATGCATCTAACAAACAAAGACGCACATTAAACACTAGGCCTTCAATTTCCCTCCCTTTCTTTGGCCTAATTGGATTTCACCAACATTGATCTTCAAAGGGCCGACAGCCCTCCTCCTCACTCCTCAAGAGAAGGCCCACCCATCAATTGCATGGCAGTTTTTGATAGTTTCATTAAGAGTGTAATTAATGCTCATTAATATGCATAAATGGGAAGCAGTGCAGGCTGTAGCAGAGACGATGTATCTCTCTCTCTCACTAAAGGGCATAATTAAAGTGTGCTGAAAGCAGAGAATAGAACTGCCCTTTTCCATTGCTCTCTTTGAGATTAACCCTGAAGTGCCATCCAGACACAATGACAATGCCTCCGCATTGACAACTGTGAAAACTTGGATATACTTATTCATGCAAATCCAAACTAAGATTGTGCTGAGATCTTTTCTTGATAATTGAGAAAAGGCTGGTATTTCATGATGGGACTAAATCATCTTCTATAACCCCAGAGATCCAGTTGAACCAACTCTGGGGTAAAAATGAAAATAATAATAATAATAATCTTTAATTGTACCTTGGCCTCATCAGGGGTTTCAGCCTTTTAATCATAAAAACGTTAAAAGCTGAACCTGAGGGTGCACTGAGGCAGAAGGTAAATCTTACTGGCTATTGACCTATAGAATTTGTTGACATAAACACAAACAACAAACAAATATTGTTCACAAGGATCCCTAGTTGAATGGTGACTAAACTGCACACAAGTTTACAGTTAAAAAACTGTCCTTAGGCCTTTCTGGTGAACAAACTCCATAGTGGTGTAGTTACTAAAACCAACTTTTACGTTTCTGTATTGAATTTTATTTTCGGGAACCAATCACCAATTCAATATTTGCAATAAGCTAATCTTGGCTGATATCATACCTCACTATTTATCTTTTTTATTTATTTATTTGTATTATGGTATTTTTGGGAGTATCTATACTTTTACAATATAAGTTTGATATTGGCCTGTATGTCCCCGAACATTACATTATGGCTGTGTCAACAGGAATGTGAATGTTTTAATTCATTTAGGAGAAGTGTCTCCTAAATGTAGCGAACAAGACAATGCTATCAAGTTTTGTTTTCAGCTGGCAAATGTCCCACTTATTGTATATTGTGTGTAAATTTAATGAATAATTTTCAAGTATGCCAGTTGATGTTATGGTTAAACATCTGAATATCTATTGTTTATATTATTCATATTTCAGAAAAAGTGTCAGTATGAAACTAAATTCTGTTGCTTCAATCTGAGCTTGGCATCAGTCTCTTCTCCCCTTGCTGTAGATCTTATCTGGGATTTAAAACAAAATCACATTATAGTTGTAATTATCTTGTGGAATTTCTGTTATATATTCAGATTTCACTGATGTATTGATGTCATTACCTGGCTCTTCAGTGCTTTATTTTACTCTGCTCTCCTGCTCATACATGTATTTATCAATGGAAGCAGCTTTGTAGCATTCTGTACCTTAAGCTGTCACTGAACTCTCTCTTCTCCTTTCTACCTCTTTTCTATTTCCACTGTCTCTCCTTTTCTCCGCTTGTCTCTTCCCCTGATGGAAGCTAAGCGAAGCCAGTCCATCAGCAACTGTGTTCATCTATGCGAGGCTATTCCCACTACTAAAAGTGTCCCTATGCTGCTCCACACTGTGAGCTCTTTCTTGCCTGGTATCTCTTCTGGTAACTCTGCTTGTTCTCACAGACTCTCAGGTAAAGTGCATTGTGAGAGCTGCATGTGTGTGTGTGTCTGTGTGTGTCTCTCCATTCACCTGTCACTGTCTGTCATCATTTGCCAGTTTGTCCGTCTGTCTGTTGTGACTGTATCTAGAGCAGCGGGTTATTGTTTTTAACAGCAGTCTTGTTAATTGAACATATTTTACAATGTAACTGTGCCTAGGGGCCGTCCTGGTTTGTGTGGAAATACAGTTTACATGTCTACATCACCACTGCATGTGTGCATGCTGAAGATTCTACCTCATATCTTCATGAATGCATCAAATCTTCGTCTGTACAGTGACTGCAAATCCATGTTAAGATTTCAGTTTTTGTGTTCATGGTCTTGTGGCACTGGTTTATCCGTGTGTCCTTTTTTTCCTGATCCAGATGTGGAGGAATGTCAGCTGTCTGAATGTGGGGGAGAGGAGGAGCTGGGAGGCAGGGAAAGCCCTCTGCCACGTAGCAGCAGCACCTCCGACATCACCCAGCAGCTGTCGGAAACTCTACCAGGTGAATCATCTGGAAAGAAATGCCAATCAGCAGGCCTGTATTAAGATGATTTATCTGAACTACTTGTAATCCATCAGGTAACAGTGAATAGGAAAAAACTAATTTGCCAGTTGAGTTGACCGTTTATTAATAAGACTATTTTGATGAGATGCAATCCAATGAAATAGCAATAAATCAGTCTATATTTAACCCGTTATGGAAACTTTTTGTAGACATTGAGTCAGATATTACAGGTGTCCAGGCCATAGTCAGGTGTGATGGAATCTGAGGCAAACTAAGGCAATCTGAGGCAATCCTTTGATGGATAAGAAGCCCTGCATTTTAAATTATAAAATAAGATATAATGATTAGAAAAACTTTTTCATAAGTGTGACGGAAAAGAAATGCCCCTGCGCCCATCTCAGTGCACATGGCCATGCTGGTCTTAAAATTAGATGTGGTCATTCTTGGCATTCTACATTCTTTTACTTTTGACCAACCCAGTGGTCTCTTTTAATTTGAAGGGTGCAATCTGAGGTAACATGTGAAAGCAGACATACACTGCTTGTTACACACACAGATTGTCATGAAGTGAAGCAGTTTTTTATGCAGAAATATCTTACTACCTGGAATATCTCCCCTTATAATGGCAATCAGGTATCGTGCACCTGGCGTTTAAAGGGACTGCAGATAGCCCTCTGATTGGTTTATTGCATGCTCTGCACAAAAAATTTATAAAGAACTTGCCTTTTAACTGTGTGAGTGGCAGAACATCTTCTTTATCAACTGGCAATGATGGATTTCAACAGTTTCTGAATGCGTTTGCGCTGAATGCTTAGATCATTAGAATAGAGCCCTAATTTGTAAATGTTGTCCCTGAAGAAATGTTAAGAATGAAACCTTAAAAAGTAATTGTTGCCTGTCCATACTTTTAAAGATGTAAAGCCTAGAAATTAATTGTTATTTAGGATGATTTGAATATTTTCCCTTTGCGTATTAACAACATCTCATGTTGCATTTCAGCCCAGAAGAGAGAGTACTCCCCGACTTCCTGTGGCTCAGATAGCATGACGTCTGAGGGCAGGAAAGAAAACAGTGAGCCACCAATGGTGAGAAGAATCATTTTCTAAAAGATTATTATTTTAAATGAACAAAAGATTTTAATCCATACAATATATAATCTCATTTATACATATTTCTGTGCTCCTAGATCCTCATCCGACAGAGCAGCAGTACGGCTGAGACAGAGTGCAATGCTGATGGCCAGACTAACTACACATTGCCCAAGCTCAGAGAGAAAAGTTAGAGATTACATCAACAATTATGTCTTAAAAATCATTCTTTGGGATATCTGTATAACTGTGTGGGCTGTTAATATTTGAAGTAAATCATTAAAATCAAACATATCAATCAAAGCCTACTTCTTTGACTAAGTTTTCCTCACCCAGCCATCTAATTCTCTGTATTAATCTTTTGTGTCCTTTATCCCTTTCCTTCACTCACCCTCCCTAGGTGAGAGTATAAGCAGCGAGACGTCCAACGGCTACCTCAATGAAGCTGAGGTTACCTGGCAGGCCTTCGACGAAGAGGCTGACACTCAGTCCACACAGTCCGCCCACATGGATGTGACGACTGACCCCCAGAGCCAGGGGAGCCTGCTGCTCAGCCACAATGAGGCTCTAGCAGGTAATGAAACAAGCAGCGAAACCAGATTTTACTTCCCTATATGTAACCCTGATGTGAATATATAATTATGTAAATGCTGAATAAGATCTTCAGACTCCTTTCAGGGTGCAAACTCTGGCCAAGTCGATTTGGTTTTCAGTGGCCGGTAAAGGATTTTATCCATTGAGGACAGATTGCCATCTTTAGAAAAGCGCTGCTTTTCACAGTGCACTCCTATCTACACGTTTAGCACATCCATCTGAGGTTGTGCTACCTCCAATATCCCTCAAAGCGACTCTGTAAGGAATCTCCACTTGCTTGTCAGTGTGTGCTTCAGTGCCTCTTTCAGACGTTCCATTTTTTAAAGCTGCTGACAGCTTGTGTTTGAATTTTTATCAACGGGGAAGGAACATGTGGTATAGAGATTGATTAAACCCAGCAGGAATTTTTATGTTGGTAGTTTTCGATATTTTTATTTGAAAAACTACAGGTTTGAGTTTACCCCCTCTCTCTCTCCTACATCATTCCTGATTCCTGCTCATGTATCCCTCTGCCCCTCACACCCTTGTATGTGACCTTTTGTTTGTGTTGTCCCACACTGTGACCATCATGGAGTCGTCACTCCTCCTTTGTCCCTGTGCTCCTTTCCTCAAAAGCCGATTTTACCCCTTCTCCCTTGTCGTTTTTTTTAGGTCCTGAGTGTGCCCTCCCTTCCCACTCCGCACCCCCGTCCTACCACCACCACAACCACTACCACTACCCTCAGAACCCCCCCGCCTCTCCAGCCCTGCTGGTGCACACAGAGTGCCCTCGGGACTGCCCTCTGGAAGACACCATGCATCAGTCTGTCTTACACATGCCACACCACTTGGGTACTGCTCCCCAGCTGCTACTCATCAGATAGACTATATAGACCTCATTTTCCATTGATTTTCCATGTTCCATATATTTTCTTCAGCCTATCCTTTTCTTCCTTTTCCATATTTTCTTTTATCCATCCTCTCATTTCGCAGATCACAGTCACTTAATTAAGTATATTGAATGACTTTTTCCCTTGGAATTATTCATGAATTCCCTCAAATTTTAGTGTTAATGTTCTGCTGGAAGAGCAAAAACCACAAGTGTTCTGCCTCATACACTTTCCATTTATATGTGTCCTCCTCAGGCCTTCACTCCCTGTCCTCCCCATCTTTCTTCTTCCCACTAGGTGGCACTGTCCTCCTACAAAGTATTTTGGGCTGATGCATGTGACTTTTGCCTGTTTCCCAAAAGTGTTTCAGTGCTCTAACAAAGATTGTAGTACTGGGATGCATTTGGGAAAAAATAAATATGGATTTGGTCAACAACTGCTCTTACAGAAACAGTATGGCTCTGAGATTTAATTCATATTTTATGTGTTGCAAACAAGTCTCAACATTTTAAATATGTGCTGCATTTGTTGACTAAAGCCTATATCCACAATAAAATGAAATTGCTTCACTTTGTATTAGGTTCTGGCAGCTACACATATGGGTTTTAAAGAACAATTTATTTTGCAACTCAAACCACCTCAACACTCTCTCCGACCCTGCAGACAGCAGTGAGTGTCTGGCTGATGACGTCAGCATCATCGCGGGTGGGACCCTGACTGGTTGGCATGCTGATTCAGCCTTCGTCCTTTGGAGGAGGATATTGGGCATCCTGGGAGATGTCAACAGTATCCGCTGCCCAAAAATCCACGCCAAGGTCTTCTCATATCTCTATGAGCTCTGGCACAAGCTGGCCAAGGTAATGTGGAGAGGAAATCACCTAGATATGAAGCAATTAATCTCAGTTCGGGGTAAACTACTTACCCTTAAAAAGATGCTGTTGCCATCGTCCGAGGCCTCCATGAAAAGTCTAATAATCATACATTTTATAGCACTTTTAACAATGTTCAAAGACACAGGCTTCCCAAAATAACAGAAAGGGAATAACTATAAATGACATACATGTCATACTCACACATACACGTGATAATAAATCAATCCTTTATTTCCTTGTATAGAAAGGTTGTGTTCACTGACTGAAGTTAAATTTGTTCTTACAGATCCGGGACAACCTTGGCATCAGTGTGGACAACCAGTCTTCTCCACCCCAACCTGCCTTCATCCCTCCTCTGCGAATGCTTGCCTCATGGCTCTTCAGGGTATGAGCAGCAGTAACAGAAACTGTCCCACAGGCAAAGGAAATAGCGATATCTAATCATCATATTCCAGCAAAACAATAAATACAAATATAATAACACTCAGTCGAGGGCATTCCTCCACCAACAGTCAACAATAAGAGTTCCCACATCCAACTACATTTGAATTATGTTTTCTAATTATAATTATTTCATCAGTCTCCCAAAATACATCTTGGAATTTATCTCAATTAACGAAAATGTTGGTAAACATCTTGAATTGTAAGCATGAAAGAAATTGCTGGATCTGCCCCCTGAGCCCTCATTGTTTGCACTAGTTTCCAAACAGTGTAAAAGAATAGATAAAATATATTAGCATCCAGTAGTCGAAGTTTTCAACTCCTCATAATAAAAACAACCTTTGTATCTCTCTCTCCTCCACAGGCCACCATGCTACCTGCAGAATACAAGGCAGGCAAGCTGCAGGCCTACAAGCTGATCTGTGAGATGATGACCAGACACCAGGATGTGCTCCCCAACAGTGATTTCTTGGTGCACCTCTACTACATCATACACAAGGGCTTCTCCAGCGACGACCAGGTACAGACATCAGGTGGCACCTCAGTAAAGCATCCTGTTGTTCTTCTTTTCAGCACTAGATGGCGCACCAGTCCAACACACTCTACACCTGTACACAGGCCATATATGAAAATGGGAAAATGGATATTTGTAGTTGCTAATTTGCTATTCATTTATTACTATGTGATGTGTTGTGTTATTATGACTCAGGCAACCACTTGATTTATCAATAAGTATCTATACCCAGTCAGAGGTATTTCGGGACTCAACTCAGGGTCATGTAGTTGTTCCCGGAGCCACACACATGCTGCTGATTAAACCTTTGCACCCTTATAGTTATGCACCTTCCTAACAGCTTGTGAGGGGAAACCCCCCTTTTTATCACAGTGACAGTGACCTTCAGTTACTTCAGTGTGGAGTGACATAAAGCCAACGTGAACACCGTCACCCCACGGTCGGTCAGGTGGAGATTAGGCCAAATGAAAAGGCCTGAGGTGGCTCAATCAGAGGTATTTCGGGACTCAACTCAGGGTCATGTAGTTGTTTTGCAGTCCTTGATTATTGAAGCTGTTTTGAAAACTGGCTGCCAATCAGTGGTGATGAAGAATTCTTCATTGTTTTGGCATCTTCCACCTCCTCTAGCCACACCTTTCCTCATATTTAAATCTGGCCTTGCTCCATTCCTTTCAAACGGAGCTCAGTGGAGATGAATGGAGTACCCCAAAACAAAGGACATGGATAAAAGTGTGTGTGTGTGTGTGTGTGTGTGTGCGTGCCCCCTGATTGGGTTTCTATTGCACCTTGGCAGTGCGACAAGCTTGTTAGAATGTTTTCCATGTCGTTAAATAATGTTTGGAGCCCCTGCCGAGTATACGTGATTAATTAAGGATTGACGTCTGTCGCGCTCCGTTAGACTGACATGTCGGCCAGGGGCCCAGAGTGGGCTGGGCTGGCCTGCCTGTGTGTGTTTGAGAGTGAGTGTGAGTGTGTGCGTCTGCGTGTGTGTGAAGGAGCGGGAGGGGAGGCTGGGGAACGTAGTGTAGAGTAAAGCAATGAGGGGGGGAGCACACGGAGGGACGTAGCAACATTCTCCAGCTTTTGTTGTGGCTCTGTATAATGCGTCAGGGGGCCAGAGCCAGGCTGGCCACTGAAGCATGCTCAAATTGGCCGGAGAAAAGAGTCCTCACGCCACACAATAGAGGACAGCCGCACGCCTGCTTACCATAAGAAAGTGGCTCTTACTACACCCCTCCTCCTTCCTCTCTGCCTGCCCCCGCAACCCCCACCTCCAAAAAAGGAAAAAACATGCACTTTTTCAAATGCCGCATATTCCTTAAATCGCTTTTTTATACACTATTTTTCCAATCATCTTACAATTAAACTTGTCATTGACTGGTCTGCAAATTATATAATGTGATATTATTTTGGGGGGGTTTAGTTCTGCCCCCCCCTGCATAAATTGAGGGGGGTTATATTGATCAATATGTCCATCTATCCCTCTGCTTATAATAGTTTATTTCAAATTATTTTTCCATGAAACTACCCAGTTATATTATTATTTTACAGGTTAGTGGTGTATTTTGAAATATTGGGTTTGCCAAGGGGGATATCTAATCTCAGATCAAATCGTATGAAATAAATTATTTTCTTTATTAATTAGAGTATCCCAAAATACTCTAAGCATACAGGTTTGGGTTCTGTACTTGGTAATCCCATTCTATATCCTCACCATTATAATCAACTCAGCTCCACAGCAAATGACAGAATTCTCCTTTCAACTGACAGAGTGCCAAGGTCAGGGCTATTGTCCTGATTGTTTGTCATTCTCTGGTCACTGGTCTCATGAAGGCATGGCGTAACACAATAGCAGTAATCTATCTAATAGGTCCACACTCTGGACTTCAGAGGTCAACAGCAAAATTTGTGAAGTATAAACCCACATAGCTTTAATTGCACCTTTATTTTGCGTCTGTTAAAGAGTGCATCACTCGTTCATATACACAAATCATTTTTAATCTCGCAAACAGCATTTAAGGTAGGGTGGGTAAATTGTGTCTGAATCTTGAATGAAAAGCTTTAAGTGCGAGGTCGATTTTAACAACACCTGTTCGACCGATCTACCTGCTTCTTGACCTACTTTGTGTTGGCACCGTAAAACCAGAGCCAGATTAAAATGTGACAGATGACCCCGGAGCCACACACATGCTGCTGATTAAACCTTTGCAGCCTTATAGTTATGCACCTTCCTAACAGCTTGTGAAGGGAAACCCCCCCTCTTTATCACAGTGACAGTGACCTTCAGGAACTTCAGTGTGGAGTGACATAAAGCCAACGTGAACCCCCGTCACCCCACGGTCCGTCAGGTGGAGATTAGGCCAAATGAAAAGGCCTGAGGTGGCTCTGTTCATAGTTGAATTTATGCAACTTTTGTTGACGTGGGGACCATGCTGCTGCCAACACATAGCCACATGCAGAGCTGAATACCCATTTCTATACACACACTCACACACACACATACACTAGGAAAAAAGAAAACACTTTGCATTCTACATTTGATTTCGCTAAAATGCCATTTTCAGGCAATCACGCAACAGTTTGGTACATGCTAATTACTTCTGACTGCACCGCGCATTATGCTTCAGAGGTCAATTACCAGAAAATGAGGGTAAAATGGGCCCTCAATCCTAAAGCTCTCCCCGCCAATTTTCCTCATGCGGTGCGTACTGTTGGTTAGACTTCCTGTTTATTGCCTCTGCGTGTTTATTCTGCTTCTCTTTTGTTCACCTGAGTTTCCAATTTACCAAAGCCTCTGGTGAGTAATGTCACAGATAGACGGGGGGTACTGTGCGAGTGTGCGACCAGGAGAGAAAAACGTATGCTTGCATGTTTGCTAAGGTGCCCTTTCAGTTCAGCCAGAAACAGGCTGATGTTTGAACTGTCCGATTTACACAGGTTTATGGCCAAGAAGGCAGGTGTTTCTAGTCTGGACCTTGCCTCTGTACACAAATATGCACACGTATGTCTCCGATAAGAGAGAGATCAATCTCTCAGCCTGGCCGAATGATAAATTCTCATACCTGTATGTGTTTGTTTGTCAAATTAACCTCTTTGCTGCAGCGGTACTATCTAAATATAGAATGGAAAAACTGTTAAAAGCCTTTTACGCTCTCGCCTAGCATGGTATTACAGTGTACATACTTGAGCAGTTTGTGCGAAGCCCTCTGCAGTACAGCATATGTCAATGTTGAAAGAGCACCCATCTGCCACTGAGCCGCCTGTACCTCGGCGAAACAATACCTCGTCTCTGGCTTTAATTACAGGTTTGCTCGTGTGTGTATTTACATGTGACTCATGAAAGTTGAGGTCTTTTGTTCCCCCTCTTATCCATCTGCTGCCTCTCTCGCTGTCCCTCTCTCCTGTCTTTCTTCCCCGCTCCGTTTATTTTCCGTACTTTGGGGACATGTAATGTTGAGTGCCTCAACCTCCTCAACACACTTAACATACTCAGCTTACCTGTTGTTGGGGGAAAAAAAGCTTTCTCCCTGCCATGTCTCTCACCTGCTGGTCCTTTAATGTTTTATTTCTCTTCCTACGCTCCCATGCTTAAATGCAACAAAAACCCATGTAGCCATAAAGGTACTGGAGAAGTGCTAAGATATTCCGTTTTTGAGAATGGTAGGTCTTGGTTTATTCCTTTTTATCAAGATAAGTCAGACAGTAAACTTGAATGGCTTGTGGGTCTGTGTGTGTTTGTCATCAGGATGTTTTGAACACCATCATCTGCTCCTGCTCCCCTCGATTCTTTTACCTCGGCCTACCGGGCTTCACCATGCTAATTGGAGATTTCATCACTGCTGCCGCCTGCGTTCTCAGCTCAGTTTCCCCAGAGGTACTAACACACTCTTTACACTTGCACTTAATAAGTGAATCAAACTGTCCACTCTAAAAAAGTAGTTGAAGTACTTGTGCAATTTTTGTAAGTGTGGAAAATCTTTTCTAGCTGTCTTATCTGTACTAAGACTTTACAAAGAAAATGTAAAGTATATTTGCTAGCTAAATATGTTTATTTCACTAAATATTTGAACCGAAATTGTGCAGCCGTAAAGAAAAGTTGTTTGCAGAATAAACAAATGGATGTGATTATTTAGTCTTAATAGTAAATGTTAAATATGTTAAGTTTTGAAAAAAACTCGTAGTTGTGGTTAATTAGCCAACATGATTGGAGTTATTATGGTATTTAAATTATTTTTTAAATGTTGTATTTATTTGTACCAACGAGGAGAGATCATGCTGGCACCAATAAGAACAACTGTTTTAACACACAGTTAAAACCTAAACATGGGCAGATTCATGTTGACTGTCTATAGGCATTTTAACAAAAATTACTTGTACATTACAAGTACATTTCTATATGTTTTGGTTGCCAGATATTTCCATATCTCCCAGTATGGACTCATTATCTGTATAGCAACTCATCAGATGCAACACCGTGTACAATCTGGTCTGAGCCGCATCCATCGTGCATTTAATTAATCATTTTGTTGTCCACCGCCTTCCATATGTCAAGAGATTCTGCACAACATCTGCAGAATCATGAATAAAGAAAAATGTATTCCTGCTGGATCCTTCCAATCCTTTTTCCCTGGACGGCGTGCTTTCTGTTGCCTGGAAGTGGGTTGTTTTCATGCAGCTTTAGGGAATAACTGATTGTGTGTTTTCTTTTTCTTCTCTCCTTTCTACCAGGCTCCAAGGATGGAGGCTCAAACAGTCCTGGGCTCTCTGGTGTGTTTCCCCAACCTGTACCTGCAGATTCCTGTGCTGCAACATGTGCCTGGCTCTGAAGAAATCCTTGTAGGCAATGAGGATATCAAGGTAAAGGTTGCCATGTGCTACCATCTGCACACTGCATTGTTACAGAGTCTAAACATGTGTTACACTAAGACATTTTGTATCACTCTTATGGAGACGAAAATGATAACAGTTATCATTATTACCATGGTATTGAAAAGATGTGCTGAAAATTATCATATAAATTCACCAAGTTTGATATTTAAATAATTTATGTATAATCCCAAAAAAATATCCAGCACCACATAACACCATATTAAATGTGCAAAATTAACATTGAAGAAGTTTATCTTGCTAAAGACAATTTTTGTTTTACAATGAAAATATACGCTAATGCAGGTTCAAAGAAGTGAATTAAATGTGCACATAAAAACAACACAACTAATCTGAACAAAGTATCAGTATGTAAATGCATTACAATCATATGTAAACAAATCCAATTTGTTTTTTGATGACAAAAAAATCTGCAATTTGACGCCATTGGATGCTAGCAGTTTCTAACAATGGCCAGAGCACTAGCACCTTATGCTAGTACAATGGCAACCAAATCACCACAGTAATGATGGTAATTAAAGATTGAAACGTTACAACTAACCTCAAGGACCTTAACCACTGTGTACCATGATACCGCAAACTATTTCATCCGTTGTTACATTGATGGTTTTGGTCACGTTGTCTTTATCGTTGTCGTTTTAGGATTACCTGGTCAACATCCTGCTGGAAACAGCAACAAAGGAACACTGTGAAGGGGCCAGGTACGATATAGCAATATCTGTTGTTCATATTTCTGTACCATAAACCACTTAAATTTACATCAACACCGCTTCTGTCGTTCAGGTGCATCGCTGTGTGCAGTCTGGGCCTGTGGGTTTGTGAAGAGCTGATGCAAAAGAACATCCACCAGCAAGTTAAAGACGCCATCAACGTCTTGGCAGTAACACTAAAGGTCAGTGACCGTCTGTGGCAAGGAAGCTTCCTCCCATCATATAATGTACAGTTTGATACCTTATGTGTACAGTAGGATAGGAACATGTTGTATAATACTTGCATCATGGGTTGTGTTGACCATCTTTAAATAGTAGAGTTAGCTACGCTTGATGTTATCAGTCTTTTTTTGTTTCACCATTGAAAGCCCCAAAGTGTTTGACTTTCTCCCTGAGTGAAGAGATGCAGAGAACCAGTGGCAAAAAACAGTGTTTTGTTTTTTTTATATCTTTTTCTCATGGAAAAGGTTTTGGGGTGGTGGCGTAATTTCCAGGCGGCTTGCTCTCAGTAGATGTGGGCCAATTTAAGCAGCTACATCTCCCAGCTTCCTGCTCGAGCAGCACCCCCCTTCCTCTAATGGAGCAGTAATCACTCCCCTGTACAACTTGACACACAGACACAGCCAGCTCCAAAATAGAGGGTATATGCTGGGTGGGGGATCTAGGGGGAAGAGTGGCACTGAGAGTCTCTTTTCTAAAAGCAGGTGCTGAACTCTCAGGGCCCCTTTTTGTGTTTGGCCATTTCTGCACTCCCCACATTGTCTGCCCTTGTTACATGTTGAGAGGCATTCAGCTGGAAGAAATGGAAAATTCTATTTCCCCACAAAGAATTTCAAATCACTGAAGAAATCAACATTTGAAAGAAAATTGTCACTACCTCAATTCTTTACTCCGATGAGTCTGAAGAAAATGAGGCATGGTTTGAAGTGGAAATGAAATTATGCTGATTATCTACACAGTAAGTGAAAAGCTAAATTTAAAGTAAATTACCCAGAATTTCATCACAGTCTACGCTTAAACCTTTCCTCCCCATCTCGACCAGCAATTTCCCTCTCGCTTTTTAGGATTTAGGTATTAGGGTGACCTAAATTCACGGGGGGGAAATTCGAAAATCTTGAATAAAAGATCCTCCAAAGTTACTCTTGTGCATGTGTGAAAAGATAAAGGTAATTACTTTGATTTCTGGGAATTAAGAATAATAAATTGTCTGTTTCGTGAACACATCACACAAGTCAGGCACTTTGTATTCATGTCATTTGTGTCCACTTTGGAACATGCTTGTTGATTTGTCCTGCCTGCCAGCATCCACATTAGTCATTCATTTGTTTCATTTGTTTTAGTGGGGAGTCAGCACAACAAACATACCTCAGTATAAGTATCAATTTTATACATATTGTTACATTTATCTTTAATTAATTTGTATCTGAATTTGTTAATTAGCTGATAATTGATCACAATTAAGCCTTTTGAGCGTATTCAAGTTTCAAGGTTCCAGTGTCTGTTTAGAATCTGAGCTGACAGATTGTTCCCAGTGCAAGAGCCTTCTATATTATTTATTTTGTGTGAATTTATGCAGTTATCAAGTTGGAGACAAGCATTTCATGTATTTTGTCATGCTTTGTTATGATATTTTGCACTTGTTTATGGGTTATGTGAAGTATGGGTATAAATGGTTGGCCTACAAGCAGGGATGTGGTTTCATTGAAACCAACAGATCAAAATGAATAGATTTTCTTCTTATGTTTGTTGTTTGATTTTGGAATCGGCAAGAGCAGATCTCAATATCTATATGGGCATTTAGATTTTTTCGAATATCTGGGTTTTGGTTTTTCCCATAGACTGAATTTAAGCAAGGACAACACATCTCCATACCCTCCCATATACAGAAATGAAGCCAAAACATCCCAGATACGGACATGGCATTGTGCCGTTATGGCATTATTTGGAGCGTGGTAGTCAGAGTTCGCTAATACAGTTTTTAAATCATTCTCAGTTTTAAATCATTTTTAAATTAAGTGTTAACAGTCAGAACAATTTGCACTTATGAAAACCTAATATGAGAGAAACCATCTTTGAGAAAAATGTATTTGACTTATACTTTGACAAAAAAGCAATGATTGTGGCCAGTGATCACAAGTTTAGTTATGGTAATCTTCCCTCAGTATGCAATCGTAACAGGATTTCCAGTTGACTGTTGTTTTCCCAGTAAAATGCCTAAAAAATTTAAATATATTATAGAAAAAACTTACTGTTCAAGGAGCCTATTCCTCACTGTTAACCAGTCCACGTCCTGTTTACTTGTTGTTTGTCCAGTTTGGGAACAAGGCCGTGGCTCAGGTAGCCTGCGACGTGTTTCACCTGCTCATTTCTCACTGGGAACAACTCAAGAGGTTTGAGTCCAATCTGCCGAAGAAAATCATTGAGGTAACCTTCGCTCAATCACACCTGCACATACAGTTTCGCTTCCACTACCCATTAGTGGCCTTTGAGAAGGCATCGTAAGCAAGATGAGAAATTCATGTCAAGTCACTTAAACTTTGAAATACGTTCTTCGTATATGCACACTCTTCATCCCGTGGCATCACATCCATTTTAGCACACAGCCCTGACTCGGCTGATGAATAGGAGTGTGTCATCCAATTATCTTTCTCCTTGTTTTCTCCCAACACAGATCTTTGTGGCCACAATAGCCTTTTTGTTGCCGAGCGCAGAGCACTCAACACTGGAAGCAGACAAAAAGGTACATGTTGGAAAGGAGGGGACATGAAATGGCTGAGATCTAAAGGCCCTTGATCTATCATGTTGGAATGGTGCATTTGCAGAGGAATGTATCTACTGAAGTGCTTTGTTCTCTCCTTTTTTCCACTTTAACTCTCTCCATCCCCGCATTTTCTCTGCTGCTCTCATCCGTTACCTGTTGCCTCTCTGAAACAGTCCCTCTCTTTTTTAGCTATATTAATATAAAATTTTCGTTTTGATGTAAGTTGACCGATCTACTTCCTTACTTCCTCAGTTGATGGTTTCGCTGCTGCTTTGCCTGTTGGACTGGTGCATGGCTGTGCCCTTGAGTCTCCTGCTGGAGCCCATCACCATGCCTTCAGTGGATGAACGCACTTCCCACAAGGCCCCACTGCTGGACTACATCTACAGGGTGGGTAGCCTCGCTGGCAGCTGAGAGTTTCAGTGCCAACTAGAATTGCACTCAGTCGAGCACATCCCTCTGTCAAGGCCCAATAAGTCCCCTTTTCAGCTGGTCAGAAAACCAACTAACACCCACTAACATTTGGCTTTACTGTGCAATGGGGATGGATACAATCGTCACTCATTCCCGGGTCAAATGTTTCTGCTGTAGACACAGGTTTTTTATCATCTCTTACGTACGCTCGAACGGCAGTGATGGAAACATGACACCTGAGTGAATGCGCTTATTTGTCAAGACAACAAGGTGAGTGAGCTTCTTAGTTTTCAGTTTAATCATTACGTTGAACATGATGCAACAGGAAAAAAACTCAAACTCAAACTCCTCTGCTGGCAACTTGAAATATTTCAATTGCCTTTTTTATTGTTTACCCGTGTTTTAAAAAACACCATATAACAGCTGAGTAGAAGTTCCCTTAAATTCAATCAAGCTGCACCAAACTGCACCAATTATAGAAATCAATCCCCTAAATATGTCTGATCTCTTTTATCAATATCCATGAAATATTGCATTTTTCCCCTGTGAAATTAGTGAAGATATTTATTTAAAAATCCCTTTACTGCAATGTCAGAGAAATTGATAAAACGATATCTGGATCTGCTCACTGATCTGGATCCACACCAACGCTTAAAAGGTTCCTCACCCATACCATATCCTTCCACCAAGTTCCATGGTAATCCATCCTGTAGATTTTTTGTAATCTTGTTCACAAACAAACAGACAGGGGGGGAAACATATTCTCTGTGGCAGAAATAACTAACAAACAAACCCTAACCCTAACCCGCTGTGTAATGACTGCCGTCTCATATCCACTGAATTATACTGTACATCGGCTGTTGCCTGCAGACATAACAACTTCAGCTTCATCTCCACCCCCACCCCACCACAATGAGTTCGCCACGTTAATAAGACTCATCTCCACTGTGACCTCATGACTATGCCTCATTTAACATTATAGTGGCCCAACAGCATGGAAGCGTCCACCAACCCATGCAGGAAATCCTCTCACAACTTGCTATGTAGTAGGGTGTACTCCATTTGTTTTAAACAGGCAAAATATTCAATACTGAATCTATTTCTCTCTATTCGTCTCCCAACCCTTTATTTTATGGCCTGACCCTGAGGATGAGGGCCAAGCTTAAGGCACAAATGAATGAGGTATTATTCATTCCCTCCTGTCTGGGCAGATGCGGTCAACGGCAGATCTTTGTAAGGATGTCACCCCTGATAAGAAATGGTCCAATTATTCAAACAGGACCCTTTGTCCACTTGATAAGCTCAGGCTATAAACGCTTGTCCTGGAGATTTGAATGGAATATGTCTTAATATGAGAGCAACTGCAGCTGCTATAAAGGCAAAGACAATTAGGCGTGATTGGTTGTCTATCAGCACACAAAAGGCAGGGCCCTGTGGGTTTCATTTGAAACAAAAATGAGGCCAGGCATCACAAGGTATGACATTATTAACGCAATATCATAACCAAAATCTATATATTTCCAAAAACATAAGCTTTTAATTATTCTCTATACCAAGCTTCCCTTATTCAAAAATCCCTCATTTCATTCCATCTCTGATAACTGACAAGGTTCCTCAGCCACTTTTAATTTCCCATGCTTCACCTTCTTTTAATTACAGTTTCATATTTTTAAATAACACCTCAAATCTGTTCTCTTCTAAGCCACATGCACATAACTCACATGCACATAACATTTACACATTCAATGATAAGGTAGTCACGGTCCTCAAGAGAATGTGAAAGAAAGTTGTTTCTTGTGACTAACAGTCTGCAGATCTCCATTAAAACCTAACACTGCACTAGACCTCATTTGTTCACTGGAGTTGTTCTCAAGCTTTTCCATCTGCTCTCTCTGCCTGCCTCTGCAGCCAGCTGCACCACCCCCTGTGTGTGTGTGTGTGTACGTATTTGTGTTTGTGTGTTTATGTGAATGTGTGTGCGCACCTGTACGCCTCTGTTTGCGTTTGTATTATTTGATTTATGTGTGTACATAGGCATACTCTTGTATCCATACAATATGTGCCCCTCTAACTACAGTACGCTTGTTTCACCGTGTGTTTCCTTCCAGGAACTGTTGCTATGCGAATTGCAGTCACTTAGTTGTCAAGCACAGCCGCGGGTTTTTCCCCTCCCTCCCCGTCTCTCCACCGCTCTCTCTCCACAGAGGAAGCTCTTTGGGGCTTTGGTGTAGCAGCTGTTTGGTTCAGGTCTTTTCAGCATCAAGCGTCCAATCCCTCCCCCTGTGCGCCCAGAGGTCTGCTCAGTGGAATCATCCACATACTGTCTACATTGCCGAACACAATACTGTTTCAGATGGCAGGGCCCAGCCTGCCGCTCTGAGCATTCTCTCAGCCAAGTGTGAGCGTATGTGTGTACTGAATGGGATTAGCTTTTGCATGGCTTTACCCAAGTTGCTCCACTCTGAATAAGGGGCCCCATCTCATTTACATACATTAGGCATATGTTTTACCCCCCTCGGATGCAGCGCCCTACCTCCGCACAGATTATACAGTGTACAGGTGTGTTTGTATTAGTGCACTTGTGTATGTGCAGCCCAGCATGCATTTCTGCGGTGGGAGCTGAGCACAAGGATAAAGTCTTAATTAAATCAAACAGTGTAAACCTGTCCAATGGCTGTAATCAACTGCCCCAGTGCGCCTTATCTAGCCCTGCCAACGGATGCTCTGCCATCTGTTATGTAGATCGATACACTCACACATCACAGGAGAAATGGATTAGTGGCAATAAAGACCCTCTTTTCTTTCTTTCTCTCCCTCCTTTCCACCACTGCCTTATGATGTAAATGGACCATACATGCCCCCTTGCCTTTGCTCCTGGATCATGTCAGTCTGAAACAGGCCCGCAGGAGTGTCACTGTTCATCGTCTCGCCAGGCAGCATCATATCTAACATGACGGTGTCTTGACACATCAGAGTCGCAGATTAGCCTTCAAAGTACATCTCACTGTCATGCTGTAGAATCAGTGGCCAGACGGGGCTTTTATGTGGAAATAATCACCAATTCCTCCCAATTTGTTCTCCTGTTCCTCAGGTGCTGCACTGCTGCGTGTCCGGCTCCACCCTGCACACCCAACAGAGCCACTACCTCCTCAGCCTGTCAGACTTGTCCAATGACTATGACCTCATGTTGGGTCAGGTTAAGAGCTTTGAGCCACCGCCCTCCCAGTCAACCACTACTGATTTTGGCAACCTGCTCACAGTAGCTGAAGGTAAGCAGTGTTTCCCAATAATTATTTAGACTGTGGCAGCCTGCCATATTATAATTTGTCCATAAAGTTTTTACTGTCCAGGCAGACAGTCAGGCCTCATAGCTGACGTGGTGTGAGCACCTGGAAGTGGCAAGTTCTCTATTTCACTTTTTTGTCTTTGTACCTGCCACTCGAAATCTGTTGTGTGTGAGATCAACATTCATGCATGTGCACCACTCCTGCTACCGATATAGATTGAACAAATTCTGTGGGAAACGCTGGAAAGGCCACATAGATATGCCAACACTGCATCCATAAGGGACAACTGGAGTCATCCTGATGCTCCCTTTTCCCACCTGCTCTGTGTAAGATAGCTCTTGACTGGTGGATTTAACCATGCTTGATTGATAGTGTATATAGGGTGTGCAAAGGCCTGTGTGCATAAGTATACATGCATGAGAGAGTAAAAAGTGGCTCTTAAAACTTTTAGCCGTCGCCGTCACGGCATATGTCTGAGCACACTACTTCTTTTCAGCTCCATACTTCACTTCTTTGACCACAGAGGCATATATTCCCCCACATAAAGAATCAGAAAGAGATTAAAGGGAAAGCAAACTCTTAGTAGACCATCCATTTGGAGCCTGTCCATTAAATGTCAATATCTTATTAAAAATATGAAAAGGAAATCAACCATCACAGGGAATGGAATGTTCGCATTAGTGCTCAGCCCTAGAGAGAAGACCCATTATGGGGTTTTGATAAAAATGTGATTTTTTTTTTTTTTTCATCTTTTTTGTGACCTTGTTATTCCATTAGGCAATGTATTCCTCTCTCTCCCTCTCTCATGTCCTCAAATTCTGAAAAGTCCTCAGAGCCCCAAACACACCGAGCACATGTCTACTGAAACAATGTACGATTTTTTCGCATGTGGCTGATAAATTTCACCACACCTCTCCTTTTGTCGCACAGCTGCACAGAGTCTTAGTAGAAATAACAAAACACTATTAAAGGGGCAAACCAAAGAGTGATGGCCTAGTTATATTCATGCCCGCACCTCATATTGATCAAGTCACATCAAAGGGCCAGCGCATCTCTAATGCAGCTTGGCCCGCTTTCTAAAGAGCTTTCTCCTTTTGATGGAGGGATGATGGTATTGATAGCATCGCCACAATGCAAGAGTGCATCTTCTTGTTTTCCCCACATCCCTGCAGAATAAAACATGACATGCCTTACACTTGGGAGTAAAAACCTCTGCATTTACATAAATGCAATTCACTAAGTAGATTTCTTTTCAGCAGCCTGTAAAGACGGTGGTTCTTATTAACACTCGGCTAGTCTGATGCTTGTTCATTGTAAAAGACTCAATGGGCTCTTCAAAGTTGTCTCTCATGATTAGATGCTACCTACTTAGAGGTGTGCTGGCCAAGCTATTGTGAGAAATGAATGCAGTTCTCCTGTTAGTATTCATTAATGAGATTTGGCCTTGTGTAATAAGAGCTAACAGGGATGATAGCATGTCTACACACAAATAGGAGGCGTTTGTAGTAGGGATAACGAAGTCTGTGTTGCATATGCATTAAAAATTTCCGACTTTATTCTCAACCAAACTTACCACTCCTCACGTTTCATATTTCTCACGTGTATTATTATGTGGTCTGTGATTTAATCTTCCTGCCCTGATTCTTCCTCCAGAAAAGCGACGTCGGCACATGGAGCTGATACCTCTGACAGCACGCATGGTCATGACCCACCTAGTGAACCACCTGGGCCATCATCCATTAAGCGGTGGCCCCGCCCTCCTCCACAGCCTAGTGAGCGAAAATCACGACAACCCATTTGTGGAGTCGTCCGAGCTGTCCTCCGAGGTCTTCAAAAGCCCAAATCTGCAGCTGTTTGTCTTCAACGACAGCACGCTGGTGTCCTACCTTCAGATCCCCACTGAGACGCCCTCCATTGGCCAGCCCCCAAACACCTCTTCACAGGTGCGAGTCATCGTGCGGGACATCTCGGGCAAATACTCCTGGGATGGCGCAATCCTCTACTGCACCACCCCAGAAGACTCTGTGGACATGGGAGTTTTTTCTGCTGTAGACCGCCCGCTTTCTACCACCACTATTGCTCACAGCAGAAACCAGCCCCAGTCTCCGACAAAGGGGCCGCACAAAACAAATTTCTCAGTCTCTGACTCCCTCTCCGACTGTTGTGAGGAGGAAGAGGTAGATGTTCTGGATAAGCTGATGGAGGACCTTGGCCACAGCAGCTCAGAATGCCTGACTCAGCCACAACTCCAACTCAATCAGCCAGCCTCCTCGCCCCATGGCATGAACATAGAGCAGGAGAGCGCCATCCGGGAGGCCATCCTCCGTCAGACCCAGGAGGAGGAGGAGCAAGTGAGGAGATGGGACGCTGATGTAAGCTGTCGGGCTGCCTGCCAGGGGGAACCCTCCCATGAGGACCCAAAAGCTCCTTTCTACTTCTGTCGGCTGCTGCTCAATGACCTTGGCATGAACTCTTGGGACCGCAGGTAAACTGCAAGCTTCATTCTGCTGCAATTATATGTCAGATATGAGGTAAATAGTATTGGGGCCGTAGTCGAAATTATGCAGGGTTGTGTTGCTCACCGTAGCTTTTTATCGTTCAGTCTTTGAAAAGCATCTTAAAGGGATAGTTAACCGAAAATGGAAATTTACTCATTATCCACTCACCACTATGCCTATGGAGGGATGGGTGAAGTGTTTGAATCCACAAAACCCATCTGGAGGCTCAGTAAATGGCAGAATCCAATATAATTGAAGTCAATTGTGAACTCTTCTTCAGACGTAATAAAACAACAGAAAAACATGCCTCAGTACTGCTCATGTGGTGTCCTCCAAGTGTCTGCAAGCCAAGAAATTGATATTCGACTGAAAAAGAGTATATGTGTGTTTACTGTGTGCCATTGCTTACGTGAATGCGGCTCCGAGGAGGCTATCAGAGGGCGGGAGCCGGGGCTTGCGAAAACTTAACATGTATGGAGGCATGTTGTGTTTTTTTATGTTGTTTTATTATGTTTAAAGAAGCGATCGTGATTTACTTTAATTGTATCGGATTCGGCTGCTAACCAGATTAGTTCATAATGAGTGAATCTTCATTTTTCTCAGAAGTATCTCTTTAGCATTTACAAGATAAATAATCTCCCTTCCATACTAATGCCTGAAAACGCATATCACGAACACTGTGCATGCCAGTATACACTGGAATTACCCGAATAATAGCTTGTCTCCTACCCCTGTAAGCAGTTTTAGTGCTGTAAAATGAAGAATTTTACTGCACAGCAGCTGTTAGGCAAGACAACAGGGTCATCAACATTTAAAGGGGACATATTATGAAAACTCCACCTTTGTAGTGCTTCTACACGTTAATTTGTGTATCTGGCATGTCTACCTTCCCAAAAACTCTGGAAAAAAACAACTCCCGCGATTTGTTGTGGTTCCTCTATGTCAGAAACGATACGCAAGAGTGCATCGAATGGGATTACGACAGAAATAAACGTCATAGTTACACCATGCCCAGGTAGGGAGTCTCGCTACATGGCCTTGGACGAGCTCGCGAGCTAACCAGGCCGGTAGAGCCAGGCTAGCGTTAGCTCGCTGCTGTTACCAGTCAGACATTTAAGTGGCCGCATAAACAGGGGACCCCCGGGACACCTCTAAACGTTGACTCAACAGTGTGGAAGGATGCTCCCACTGCTCCCACTGCTCCCACTGCTCTCGCAGCCAGGCTTCGGCCCACCTGACACTGGTTCAAAACGAAATGGTTGCAAGATTGTATCTTCCTCTCCAGTAGCCATATTTCTACAGAGGTAATGGATAGCTAAAAATCTGGGTGCTTGTATCTCGTGAAGGCGGGAGGGGGTGCGGGGCACTCAAAACTGGTCAATCTGAGGAGGGCTGTTATAGACATGGTAAAAAGGTGCTGTTTTAAATTATCCTTGTGGTATTTTGACCAAAATATGTTAGACATTTCATTAAGATCCCAAGGAACCATATCAACTTGTGGTAAAATGGGCATAATATGTCCCCTTAAACATAGATCAAATTATTTATCTATGTTGCATTTTACACTGGAAGTCGAGACGAATGCCACTTGTTTTCTTCTGGAAGGGGCTTCTGTGGTAGGAGCCTGTCGAATCAGCGCAGTCTATACCGTGACCCAAATGAGCCAATCAGCAAGCGGTTGTGAGTGTCTACGTAATTGTTTCTACCCGTTCAGAATAAAAAACAGCCCGGGAGTTGTCCGACTAAAATTAGGCCAGCAGCGAAATTCCAGAGTAGTATGCACACTGGTTGATTAGTAACAGAGTTAATGCGTTTTCAAACGGAAATGCTGTAGTATGAATGTAGACTCAGAGTAACTGAGCTGTTGTCTCGATACTCTTAAGAGAGAAAGAGCAAAGATAAAAGCTCACTGCAGCGTCTTAATCTCATCTCCACAGGTTAAAAGTGTCCAGCTGTTTTCACTAACGTACCTTACAGAGCCACATCGTTGCAGTGCTTCCCTGCAAATTAAAAGCTTACACCTCGTAACAGTGATTGTGCAACATGCACACAGCTAGTAGGAGATTGCTGTTTGCACCTGTGCCTTTTTGTTTTCAGTATTCTTGAGGGCAATACAAAGCTTAAACTAAAAACAGTTGTTTTTTTGCTTGAAAATGATACCACATTTTTGAAACGGCAGAACTGAAAATATTGCACTTATCAAGACTGTGTTTTTTCCAACAGGAAAAGTTTCCACTTGCTGAAGAAGAATTCAAAGCTCTTAAGAGAACTGAAGAACCTGGATTCCAGGCAGTGGTAATGCTTCTTTTAAGTTAGAAACGGGTTATCAATGAACACATGTAATTGTTAATATTTTATTTTCCATCGTTCATGTGCCACTTCAGCCCTTTAGTAAATATACTCTGATTACAGTCATACATTGCTCAAAGCAGCTTCACTCTCTTCCTCCCCCTTGATTTACCTAATTTGTTCCACTTCCTGCTGATTAGAGCTCTCTCTGTTCTTTTTTTTTTACTGTGTCTCGTTTTGTCCAATCAGTAAGTATTCCACACATTGTTAATGAAAGGAGCTTATTAAATAACGCCCCCCAGGATGGAACTCATACTCCCAGATGGCCAGACACGGTCGGGCAATAACGACCTGTCCATAAGCATGTTAAGTCAACCCCAGCAAGGAGTGGAGAGAGGAAGTGGATAAGGAGGCTTTGTTTCCATCTTTTTTTACTTTCTGTTTTGCCGATTCTGTAGTTCTTTGAGTCATGGAATTCACATTTCAGAGCATTTTTTTCTGAAGTGCCTGTAGTAGTGAAAAGCTTTTCAAGTTCTCCATTTGTCAAATCAGCTTCCTAGACGTTGCTTCTTTCAATATTGGATCCTATATATTTTGTTCTGTAGTCGAGAAACGCACAAGATTGCTGTGTTCTACATTGGAGAGGGACAAGAAGACAAGTGCTCAATCTTGTCCAACAGCGCAGGCAGCCAGGCCTATGAAGACTTTGTGTCTGGACTGGGATGGGAGGTACACACAACCACACGGTCAAGTCAACTTACCAGATAAAGCCTGAATATGCAAATGTCCAGATAAACTCAGAACATTGAATTGTATTTTTATTCACCAGGTGGACCTAGCCACACACTGTGGCTTTATGGGTGGCCTCCAAAGGAACGGCAGCACAGGTCTAACAGCTCCTTACTATGCTACCTCCACTGTGGAAGCCATCTTCCACGTCTCCACGCGAATGCCATCTGATTCTGATGACAGCCTCACCAAAAAGGTAAAACAGTTTTGTTTTAAAGCTGTGCTTCTAAAGATTTTTCCCAATTGCTGCATATGTACAACATTTAGATTATCGCAATTTCTATTGTGTTAATTGAACAGTATGTTAAGAAATATGAGGAAATACCACTTTGCCTGTTGGATGCAGTGAAATGGCTATGCAGTCCTCTTTGCCCATAGCAGTATGTTGTTGTAGCCTTCAGCTCTGTGTTAAGCTGTGATCAGGAGGTGTGACTCCAGAGTGCGGGCATTGATTAGTGACCCTGGCCAAGCAGGCCTGAGGAGTAGAGAGTAACAGGCGCATGAGTGAAGAGAGGGCATGTGCCGCTGTGGTAATGACTGTGATTCAGCTAGCCCCTGCCCCCCTCCCTGTGTGCTGTGACCAGGGCCTGGATTCAGCCATTAGCTCTCCCTGCTAGGGCAGGCGCCGGCCGGATGCCGGCAGGATCCTTTTATCCAATTCCTGCTGCCGCCACAGGAGCGATCGATTGGGTTCTGCAGTGGGATTCTGAGCTGTGGTGCAGCAGTAGCAGTTAGCATGAAGAAATGAGCCGCAAGGCCCCTGCCCGTGCTGCCAATCTTCTCATACAGTACCCCGCTGAGAAGAGAAATTCATCAGGCTCCTCTCAAATCCAACCTGCATTTAGTCCTCCACGACCTACGCTCTCTCTTTTTGACAAATAACCACCTACTCATTTCCAAACCCATCCTGGACCTGTGCTTAATAAGTACAAAAAATATGCAACACTGAGGGAAAATGTTGTCTTTGGCCGGCCAGAGTGAGGCGCTGGTGGGGTGGCCGTGCACAGAGCGGAGTGTGCTGCCACTTCAACTCCACTTATTTCACTCAGCGAACTTCTGTAATTGCTCGGGCTCACCTTGCATGGGTCTCCATACCGGCCACAAGCCCAGCCAAAATTGGCAGGCTGGCTGCATGCACGGATGCTTCAGAGAGGAGGGCAGGTGGGGACAGAGTGGAGAGAAATGGGGAGGAAGAATTGGAATGAGAGACAGGCTTTGTCTGTGTTCAAGTAGGATGTTTCCCTGTCAATTTAAAAATAACACTTTTAGTCCAACAGTCACCCACTTTGCTGCCTCTGACCGGACAGACATACTGCGGGGAGAGCTCTCACTGGACAGATTGCCTGTTTGAAGACGATGGGGTGGGGGGAAAACGGCTAAACCAAGAAGAAAAGAGGGAAAACCATGAATTCCTCAATCCAATTGTGGGTTTTTCAGGCAGTGCCGGCTGCAGCAGTAGCAGCTGGCTTCAGTAATGTGGTTACAGAAATGACCTGCAGGGTCGGGGTCAGGCCATGTACTATGTCTGTATATATGCGTGTGTGTGTGAGAGAGAGAGATAGAGAGAAAAAGAGGAGGAGAAAGATGGACGTTCTTTAGTTATCACTCTCACCCCCAGGCTCTGCAGCTTAACTGGACTGCCTGCTGCAGGTTGTTTTTATAAGGAGCCTCTTGTGTTCTGCGCTCCTCTGCTCTGCCGTCACCATGTGTGTGAAGCCCATTGGCTGGGTGGGGGGGTCAAAGAGGGCTAATTGGACAAGAGCCTTTGACTCGAATCACATTTTTATTAAAGAAGTCTCAAACATTTGGATGTGATTAACAGGGGAATAAATAGAGTGGCGCAGAAGATGATTGACTCGAGCATAAGCATCCTCATTAAAGTTGTGATTCAGCTCATCCACATGTTAATATCTTAACCCAAATTAACATCCCAGCCTCGATTGTCTCCTGAAAATGCATATTCCAAATTTTCTCTGAAATTGTCCCAGTGACTGACCTGGTTTGTACCTGCTGATCCTTGGACAGACAGACTGAACTGGCGAGCTCCAGTAATCAGCATGCCGTGGATTTGTTTAAGATTAGCCTATTACCATAATTAAGGGCTTATAATAGAATGTGCTAATTACATTTTTGGTGGCGAGGGCATGTTTCTTAATAGCTCATTTGGCCCACAGTACATTGGCAGATGTTTTCTTCTGAGTGGAGGCTCACTTTTCATTGTCCATGATACCCCACAGGAAGGGGGGGAGGACAGCTTGATTCAACATCACTCACCCAATTGTTAATAAGTGATCAGCAGTCAGCCAGAGAATATAATGTTTTACTTTAGGAAAAGTGAGGGGAAGCAGTTTACCTATTTCAAAACTAGCATCAGTCAATTTCCCGTTATTAAATTGTCTTTTCTTGTCCTGCCCTGTTTCATTTGTGTTTGTGAATAGACTGGAAACGGGAAGCAATTTAATCTCTGATGGAGAAAGTTAATTGGATTTGAATTATTTGGTTTTAAAATGCTCAATTTTGTGCATTTTGTGTTTGCAATTAGAATTTTGAAATGAAAAAAAGCTAAAAATAGAGTCCAAACAGGGGCCCAGACCCCTTGTTTAAACCATTGTTTTGAATTTAGCCATGAGCAGTCACCATGCTCTTGCACCTGCTGCATTTATGTTTTATAAAATAAATCATTAAATAGTATATTGCTATACAGAGTGATAAATCCCTTTTATGGCAGATTACTTATTGAGCCTTCCTGACCTGCCAACAGTTAATAATATTTTACAATCATTCCTCCCCTCAGCCCACTCTTGAGCCCTCTGTAGGTCCTAGGTTTCTGAGGTGGAAACTGCAGTGACGAGCCCTAATCTCACCGAATTTGTGTTCTTGTCATTATCACCGCAGGGATGAAAATTACCTGCACTTACCAGGCACTTGATTAGATGAATTTTGTTTGTTTGACAGCTGCGTCACCTGGGAAACGATGAGGTACACATCGTGTGGTCAGAGCACACTAGGGACTACCGACGTGGCATCATCCCGACTGACTTTGGAGACGTGCTGCTCATCATCTACCCAATGAAGAACCACATGTACTTCATCCAGATCATGAAGAAGCCACAGGTAAAAGCACAGGCATCTGAGAGTTTAATTAACACCATTGGTAACACTGCACACTGGAAGTGGGAAGTTACTTTAAATGCTCGTCATTAAAAAAAATCTTTTAGTTGGCTGCTTTTTCTTTTGCGCCAGGATGACAACTTGTATTATTTTCCAGGCACAGGCTATTTTCAGCGCTGCACTAATTTCCAGTATCTGTTTGTGAGTTAAAGCAGTACCCCTGTTTCCTCTCTGCTCATACTTTGCTGTAGATTTTATAGGATGTTTCTCCTGCTGTGGTTTTAGTCTGAAGGCTCTTACTCCAGTGGTGCATTATTACCCACACTGTGGGTATGTGCTTTCAGCGATGGTTACTAGCCTTTCTCGGCTGGCTTCCATCTTGGATACTCCATGCTACTGCACACACTGTGCACTTAGTGAAGGCAGTGACATTTCTTAGAAAATTCCAAAAAATCATCCTGTGATATAATCTGTTTGCATTCCACCCTTTTAAGGCATTAATTATCTATATAAATTGTTATTTTCCAGAGAGTACACAATGATAGAGACAATAGTGTCTCAGCTTGCTTTAGAAGTATGGTTCAAGCAATGGCAACTACAGACCCCAGAGGCCCAGCTCTCAGAAGCTCTCAGAGCTCTCAGAAGAAATGTCTGGAGCGATCTTTTAGTGATTCCCATGTTGTTGTTCAACCTGCATTGCAGCATTTCCTCCTTATACATTTATTAGTGATACTCTTCTAGAAACGTTAAAAGAGTTTATTAGTACCAGGTTATTTTTCTTCTCTGTTGGGATCAGAATTAGTGGTCTCATTTTGTCATTATTACTCTGAAACTAAATGAGTTTAATAAGACCCTGTGAGAGACTTTTGATTGTTAATGCACTATATCCACTTTTTGTATAACAAAGTAAAATATGACCTTGTCTTTGCTGCTTTAATAAATAGTTTACACATAAATACTTCAGTGGCTGCAGATGGGTCAATAATTGGTGAACACACAAATTCAAGCTTCAGCACAAACATTTTAAGAAGGAAATATTTGATCCTTTTACATATTTAATGTAACCACAACCATCAATGTCTTCTTTATCTTGCTCAGGATCATTATGCTGTTGAATGGTCCACAGCTAAAACTTTAACGACAGATGGCCTCACTTTATCTTCAGGCACTTTTTGATATGAAGTAGGACTCATGGTTGAATCAATAACTGCAAGCTGCTCCATCCCTGTCCTGAGGGGGCAAAGCAAACCATAACATTTCCACCACCAGGCTTCACAGCTACCATGAGGTTCTTCTGCTGAAAAGCTCTTTGGTCTGTTCCAAACTTCTTCTGCTACTCTTACTTGGCCCAAACAACTCTATCTTTGATCTGCTGTCCAGAGCAGATTATTCCTAGAGGTCTGGTCTTTGCCTATATGGCATTGGTCTTTGTTCTTTTTGGACAGCAAATGCTTTTTCCTGGCACACTTCCCACACAGGCTTAATGTGTGCAATCTATTTCTGATTGTAGACACATGCACATTGGTGAAGTTTCAAGGATTACCTGCAAGATCTTGTGAAGTTGTGGGTTTCTTTGAGACTTTTTTTGCATCATACAGTGAATTGATAAATTTCATATAAATAGGAGATGTTTTAAAATAAATTGTCAGAATCATATGCATCCCCAACCTTTTCTCCGAAGGCCTAAGAGAGTTCTTTAGAGCTTTACACAATGACAATCAATTCAAAAGAAAAGAGAACACCAGACCCTAGATGGAAGAGTTTTGAATGAGATAGATTCCACCTGCCGACTCTATGGAAGCTCTTATAATTGGCCTCTAAACTTGAAGCTCGGGTCAGAATTTAATGAATCTGAAGGTAAGCTAGATGTCGGGGTTTCCAGACTTTTTTCATTTTTTCTTCTTTTTTTTTCTGGTTTTTACTACAAAATGTAACTTTTCTGTGTCATTTGTTTGAGTAGGTCACCTTTATTCTTTCAAACAGGATCGAAAGTTTGGTTTTTCAAACATATTCAGAATTCAACAATTTGCATAAGGAGTACTTACCTTTTCACATGAATGTAAAGTTATCTACTCTGGTTTCTGATGCTTGTTTCCACAGAGTCACTTCAGTTCTCTAACATGATTACTAAGTTAATTGGTCTGTATCATTCCCAGTTAAAATCCAGTCATTGTTTAATTTGACTGGTTATTATACTCGCTGAACTGCCAAGTTAAAGACAGCAGGACCTTTTTGGAGAGACTTTGACATTCACGTCAACTTCCAGGTCAACGACCATTGAGCTTCAGTGATTAAGGGCCCCCTTCCAATATGCATGAACAGACGCGTGTACCCACACACACTCTAAAGCTGTCGCTAAAATGGATATTGGCCCTTTTGTGTTTGTTCGGTAGCTCAATATGAGGGCATTGTTCAGTATTGATTGTCATTTTAATTTCATTTACCTAACATTGATTCACATTAGATATGTATGGTTGTCATGCAAAGTTAGGAAAAATCCAATTTCAACTTGAACCTTGCCCCAAACAGATGGAGAAACGGTTAGTAGCCAAAAATATGCATTTGTATTTTTACAAATTTGTTTATAAAGGGTATGAAACTCAACAGATTAATTGGTGAGTATTGTGGATGTTTTTCATGACTTATTTACCTTTTCTGTCTTTTCTTCTCTCTTAACTTTCTCAGGTTCCTTTCTTTGGGCCTCTGTTTAATGGCGCCATAATCACTGGGACACTGCTGCCAAGCTTGGTGCGGGCCACCTGTATCAACGCCAGCAGAGCTGTCAAGTCCCGTCTGACTCTCTACCAGAGCTTGTATCCTTTGCTCCCCGCGCCTTCTGCTTCACTGTTCACTATTCCATACAGGGATGGCTCATCGGAGGAGTGCAACAATTTCAAAAGATCAACCCTTTATTACCCATACAGCTGAGACCATTAAAGTTACGAGCATACATTTAGCAATATTTTTATGATGATTTCATTAGATGCATAACACCACTTAGCATACATTTTCAGCACCACCAGCCGCCCATTTGGGTAAATTCATTGAGACATGTGGCGTGCTTGTCATGTCAGCCAACGTACACAGCTGAATGCTGACACTGATTTTTATGGGCTGGCTGATTTACATACAGCTATTAGAGCGGGACTGTTTCACAGCCTGGAGCAGCATGGGAGGCTGCGTGCTGCTGTTTTGGGTAGGAGCGCAGATAATGTGTCATCATCTATCACTACCGTTTTATGGAGAACGAGGAGAGCCAAACTAAGAGCAACCATGAACAAATGCATACAAGTGCTTACAGACGCACACGCACACTCTCGTACCTCCACCCATCCGTCCAACAGTGTGCCGTTAAGAGCCTGACTCCAGCTGTAGTTGTCAGTTGGTTTAAAGGCAGTGTAATCACCGATGGAGATGAATTAGCATGTGAATGCCAGCAGCACGGTGTGGGGGGGATGAGCTGGGGGTGGGCAGAGCCGGAATGGGCCCTGAGGGGGGGGGGAACCTGATCTCCCCTAACGCCCTGCTACTCCTCGGACAGCATGTACAGCACCGCCTCACCAGAACCACGCTGCCCCTCTGGTGGTTGCTATAGAAACGCCCCCCAAGGAGGTCCCATTTAGGTGGAAGACAAGAATCTATTGTTTTAAAATTTTTTCAAGTTGCCGCTTTTATTATCAAGTTCTTCTATAAGAGGTTTCTTACCACAAAGGATTTTGCTGCTTAATTATTCTACACCACACCCTGTGTACGTTGTTTACAGTTGGGCATGTGTAAGTATGTGCCTGTCTGTATGTGTTCCACAGTGCATCACATCCCCAGGCCCCCCCACCCACCCCTATATCAGGCCTTGTCTGTGTGTCCCCGGGGGCATCCTGAGTGACAGATGTCTGTTACCCGACGCCAAGTGAATTAGCCCAGTGTGACTCTCAGTGCCAGAGGAGGGGGGGCGGGGAGCAGCCACAGGCCCGCCCGCCTCAGGGTCTAGGGGGTGGTGGTGGTGTTAGTGGGGTGGGTGGGAGACAGTACCAGGCCTGCGCTGGGCCACAAAGCCTTACCTGGCATTCCTTAGCAGAGTAGCAGACAGCAGAAAGGCGTGATCTATGAGAGGAGATAAGCGCTGCCTCTGGAGTTCTGGCACTGATTGGTCGCCAGGACTCATGCACTCCAAGAGAGGGGATGAATGAATGTGCCAGGCAAAGCACAGTGCCAGCATAAGTATCTGCGTGTGTGACATCCTGTCTGTCTGCTGTTTGTCTGCCTAGCTCGAGGGGCCTGTGAGGACAGAGTCAATACACAAACTAACAAATGTCCACAATGCTGAGATCCATATTTTCTACATGAATGTGATGATCTAGTTTCTCGATTTTTAAAGAGCTCCTATGGCAGAATGTCTATCCTTCCTGCAGAGGTGGCTAAATGTACTTATATATAAAAAGGACCGATTCAAGTACAGGCCCTGAAATGTACTCATAGTATACAAGTAAAAAGGTTCCCCTCTGAAGGCCATGCCTAGAATAACATGAAAAACAATATACTCAAAACTGGGTTGAAGGAAGGAAAGATTTGTGAGTATGAAACATTTTTCAGGATGAAATTTGTACAATATATCGAATGAGGTATTCTTCATTTAAATAAAGCCAGGGATGTGGAATATTTTGTTTCTCTGCTTTGTCGTGGACGTTGTCAGCGATTTTTGCAGATACTTCTCTTTCTTCCAAGTTGTTAGTCATTGTAATTGACAAATGCGCTCCTCTCCATGCTGAAGTCTCATCACCTCTTCTGTGATAGTGTCCATTTAGGCCGAAATCTGTCCATAACCCCCCCCCCCACAAATGCATTAGGATTAAAATAACAAGCCTGTTATAGAAAGTTAAAGTAAAACTAATCTGAAAATATTTATTCAAGTAAAATATAGATCAAATTTACTTCAGTACATTAACAAAGTATTTGTACTTCGATTACTTGCCACATCTGCCTGACTGACACAATTTCCAGCAATGGTATGAACACAACAGCGTAGCGTGGCAGGTGCAGCTACTCATTTCATCATGGGATTTGTCGTTTGTATTATAGCTGCCCTTTTGCACTTTTCCCCCTCTTCACTTGTCATTCTTCCATCTTCTCAGGATATGTGGCTCTTTATCTTTCTCCGGCTGGAACAATAACTTCATCTCGGATGTGTTTTTTTGCGCAAGATGGAAAATCCTCATCCTTAGTTTACCCCTTTACAATGCCTTAACAATCCGCAGGCTGCTCTCAGCCTGTGAGGCCACTCTCCAAGGTAATTAGTTGAATATTTCTTCAAAGAGAAGCTATATGACCCCCGTGTGTCCAGATAAAAGGCCAGTGTGGTGCTGCAGCCCCCTCTCCCGCTCCGTCACAAGGCTGGAGAGGACTCCAGCAGTCAAATGCAGCGCTCAGAGGATCTCTCGGGCTAATAGGATTTGATATTGAAAAATGACCTCAAGCAACATTGTCAGAAAATACACACAAAGATAAGCTCAATGAGTGTTTTTCACATGGATACATCCTCTTGCTGTCTCGCTGTCTTTTTCCCCAACGCGCCCTTTGTCTCTCCAGCTCGGTTTTGTTGAGATTTGTGAAATCTGTGTCGTTGCATTGTTTTTCTTTTCTTTGCCAGATTTCACTGTCACTTAGAATTCGTCAGTTTCTCCTGTCAAGGCGCAAACCAAGGCCTCGTAGACATCGTATCACAGGCCTCTCACAGACAACTCATAATGTATCATCTATTATTTATATGCCTGATGGAAAATGCAGCTGGTCTGGCTTTGTGTGTTCTAAGTATATTGTCTGCAACTTGTCCACACTACACAGCTGCAATTCAATACCACAGGACCACAAAATGTTCAATCTAAACAACCTCAGTTTTTCATCAAACCACAGTTGTTTTTAGTGTTTTTATTTGCAACAAAGTGGCCTCGGTTAGAGTCATTTTATACTTCTACTAGTGGAGCTTATCACAGCATGCACAAAGTCTGTGAGTATGTTTGTGTCACCTGAACCCCCCCCCCCCCCCCCCCATGGCCTTGCTATCTACTGTCATATACGCGATGATGAGCATCCTTCATACTGTCACTGTGGAATAATGTCTTTATCCCGAAACTGGGATTCATTTCTCTCTTCAACAAGCACTTGAGTTTGACGGGCCATCAATCATTCTTTGTGATGGGGCTATTGTTGAGGGTTAAAATTGTCTCTGTGTTTGTGCGCGTGTGTATGTGTTTGTGTGTGTGTGCGAGACAGCAAGTTTCTAATAGGTGAGACAATGCGGAAATGACCTTGATTCAGAGACATAGCCATCCTACTGGACAGAATCAATAGCTTTTGCCCAGTGCCCTTAGTCCCCCATCCTCTGCTCTGACACACACGTAAACACACACGCGCATACGCACAGATCCCTCTCCAGGCAGCGATCAATAACCATAATCTGTTTCTGCCCATCGCCAGTCATGCGAGCCAGGCTTTTAGGTGATGTGTGTGTGTGTGTGTGTGTGTGTGTGTGTGTGTGTGTGTGTGTGTGTGTATGTATGTGCAGTAGCAACCAGAAGAGAGGGAGGCTTGATCCTTTCATTGGAACCCAAAAAGCTGCTGAGGTCTTTCATGTGTTCCTCACAGGCTCATGTGAGCATATCTACTGTCCCCCAGCTTCACAAACAATGTACATAATGATAATGGATGTATACTGGAAACATAATGGATGAGATATCCTGCCTGCACTGCTTTTGTGTGCTTCCACTGCACCCTCCAGATGCCAACATAATTATTATAGTCACTGCATTGACAATGACATATTCTCACACCGCTTCTGAGCAAGTCATTGTCCCGCTCGTGCTGTGTCTTTGTCCGACGGCAAACACTTTCCTTTGTATACTGTAAGATTCCTCACCTAGCAGAGATGAAAGTGCGTCTGCACGCATGATGGGGTGCCATGAATAGGATCTGCCACGTTAGTGTTGTCTCACATGAATTATTTAGCATGGCTGATAGGTCTAATTTGCCAGCTGTTGTGCCATAACTGTCGGCAGTCTCATGGATAATACTCAGCAGTCTATATCACTCTGAAACACAGGGCTTGACTGGGCACAGTGAGACGCCAAGCTCATCATTAGATGCTGACCTGAACTGATGTGAGTATGACTAGCCAACTTCCTGTTTATGGAAAACAGGGACGACCAAGTAAATCGGCTGATAAGAATCCCCCCTCATATTTTGTCACTTACAGTAAAGTTCTTAAAGGGAGGTTTAGATTTTCTCGCACAATGTGTGATATAAGAATCTTGTCGTGTAACACAAACCCATCTGTTGGAGGCAGTTGACTATATTGTTTTTGGGAGGGCGGGGTATTTGGGAGTTGGGTGAAGGACCCGTTCTGAGGGTTTCCTGCCTGGACTTGGCCAGGATGGTTTGGGCACTGGTTTAGATCGAGCGGTTGAGAGTTTACGCAGTATTTGGGAGGCTGCAGAGAGAGGAGGGGTCTCTCTCCCCCACTGAATGTTTTAACCTAATCCCATTATCAGTGTACCGCACTGCCTCCCATCTCTTCCCCCCTCCTTATCCCCCCTCCCCGCCCCTCTCTCCAGTTGACCAGCTGTTCCTGCCGGGACTCACGACAATGTCCAATGTGTTCAGATCACTGAGTACCCCCCTCCCTACCAATACACACACACACATACACATACACATACACACACACATACACACACCTACACATACACATACATAGAGCATAGTCCGTGCACAACCAAAGCATTTGCCTATAGCCCTTAGCTGGAGCCTTGGAGGGCCAATAGGGAGGAGGGTGTTAGTTGGAGGAGAAAGGGGGTAGCTTTGGGGGTGCGGAGGGGGCAAGCACAGGCCTGTCAAACCAGGAGCCCTGACTCAGGAGGCAACCCTGCTCGGATGGCATATGGTGTCTAGCTTCATACAACATGCAAAAGTATTCCCTCCCTTTGCGCCCCCTCCTATCCCCCTCCGTCTCCCTCCCCTGCTGCTAATGCAGAATGACTCATAGCATTACTCATTTTTTTCCCTTTAACCCCCCCCCCCCCCCCACCACCCCTCCACACATCAGTTCCTCCTCCTCTTGCCACCCAGCCTGTAACAAAAGGTGCTGCGAGGCACCCACACCCTGAAAGCCCTGGGGGCCTAGCTCAGCCCAGTCTGCGCTCCGAGGTCTGAGCTTCACGGCGGGGCTGCCCCCTTTTTTAAACACAGGTAGAGCAGGCATGGAACCAGACGGTCAACAGCAGGGACCCAGAGCCCCGCCAGGGGTAGCGTACACACACACTGCTGGTGTCAAACTGTTGTGCCAGTTTGTGTGTTTGTGTTGCATGTGTACAACAGGAAGTGCTTTTATTTTGTAGTGCCTCTGGTGTTGCAAAATTACTGTGCTTTAAGTGCTTTCGGGTGGGTTCTTGTTTGTGTGTGTGCGCACAGTGCTTCCTTTTTTTGTCTCACTGCCACCTATCAGACAAACAAGTATTGTCTCTGTTTGGTTTCGGCTGTTGTTTGTTGCCAAAGGTATTCCATTGCTTCCTTTTGGTGTAATTTCAGTTTTTTGATTTCTTTTCTTACATTTGATTATCTACATTTAATAATATTCTATTAAGTTGTTTTCATTCACTACACTAACCCAGTTTTTACACAGAATATGATCTAATAAGAAACCCTTGAGTTCAGCTAACATTAATATAAACCACATAGCATGGTGTAACCCAAAGAATGTAATGCTCTGTGTATTTTTAAACTTGAACCCCCCCTCCCCACCACCACCCTCAGGCCCCTCCCCTCCTCTCTCTCCGTCTGTTATGCATTCATGTCTGACATCTGTCTGTTTGTGAGCGGCAAAGTGAAAGCCAGCAACACTGCCAGTGTTGTGTTGTGTGGAATAATCTTAACGTTCCCATCTCCAAACTCAGACTTAGTGTATGAGGTAAAACGACATAAACAAGACCGACTCTAGTGCATTATAGTTTTGACACCTGCTGGACTCATACCAAGATTATATTATTAATATCTTTAATATAATCCTATAATTTAATTTTATATTATCTAACTCAAAAGAGTAGCATGCATTTTGAAATGTCAAAGGTGTATATATAAATATACATATATGAAACACTATTTTAATTTTTTCTTCCCATTTCATTTCCCGGCTAGTACAAGGGCACAACTGTTTTTTCTGGATCTGTATGTATTAACATTTTAATACCACTCATTACTTATACTTATTGTTGAAGAATTTTTTACAAAATGAAGATTTAGTTTTATCATTTACATGTCAACAAAAGTATGTTTCCATCATATTATGCATACACTTGAACATGTAGGCCTTATGGTGAGTAATGGCCGCAGATTGGCTGCTAATGTGTGAAGGAATGAATGTGTTGGATAGCCATCAAAGTTGTAGCCTTGGAAAGACGGATCCAAGAATACATCATTTACCTATTTTGCCATACAGCAACAAAAACTAAATGACCATCACACTAATAGGTCGTAGGTTTCTGTCAATCATTCCGAATACCCTGGCCCCGGTGTCGCTGCTGGACTTGTACTGACTGCACTGCCGTTGAGAGGACAAGTTCCTGGTGATTGATGTGCAGTGGTGGCACTATTTGTAGCTTGGGTGTAATACCGGTCTGTCTGCTTTAAGTGATTAGAATCCAGCTAGCCATTCCATCTGTTCCCCTAGCCCTGTTTAATTAATGAACTTTCTTTCTTCGACCAGTAGCCAGCCAGCACAACACTAAAGCAGAAAGCTGTTAGCCTGCTCAGGTTATCCAAATGGATGCGTGTTCTTGCCCCCCCCCCCCTTCCAATGGATGCGTTCTCATTGATTAGTTATGTTTTGTTTTCCGCTCTTTTGTCTCAGGGTTCTTGAAGGGAGGGTTAATGAGCTTTCCTGGCAAGCTGCAGCGCTTGGAATCCGGGGATAAATGGGAATAATTTTGTTGTTTTGTGTTGTTTTTTTTGTTTGTTGTTTTGTGATGGACTTGGCAGAGAAGTGAGGCCTTGTGCCACCATGTGTTTGTCTGCGCATGTGTGTACGTGATTCATAATATGTGTTTGTTTGGATGTGTATGAATGGCTTTGAGGCGGGGGTATATTGCATTTCATCCCTGCTGGTCCATTATTCCTCTTCAGAGGAAGAGAATCTGGAACACTCTTTAACAGTTGGCTCTGTCCCTATTCATCTTCCAGCCATCTCAGCGAAACTCTTGTCCTGTCCTCCGTTTTACCACCACGTACTCTCTCTCTTCCTTTATGCCCCCTCTTCCTTCCGTGTCTCTGGTTACAAGGCAGTGGACAGCCCTTTGTCCAGCTAAAGCTGCCCCCTTTTGTTTGCGCGGCCTTTTTTATCCTTGTGCTAATCGCTATGGTCGTGTGCCTGAGTTGGACCCCATATTTCACGCTCGGCTCTCCTTTGTTTGACACACCGCCCCTGATAAGAATCCCAATTCTAGGGCCTCTCTGATATTGAAATCCAACAGCAGCGTAGAAAGAGCCTTCAATCATCCATTATCTGTGCTCCAGTGATTACCATTCAATCTCGCCGGGTCCAGGCTCCTCATCACCGGCCCCAGAGCTGAGGCCGTCCCCTGAAAGAGCCCGCATCCCTTAACGCCTGTTCACATTCAAGCATATCCATAGATATTTCTGACGCTGTCTTGATACTGCCGCTCACTGAACGCTGCTGGGAAATGTCACTGAAATGTCACTCATCGCTCTCCACTGGAATCTCTCGGTCTCTGATGTGGCCGTGTGTGTTTTTGTGGACTCTTGTGAGGACACCTTGTGACATTATTCTTTGTTCCTAAATGTCCATTATATTTGCAATTCTCTTTATTTTTTTGTTCAAAGACCGCTCTTTTATTTCCTCCTTTTTTTTAATAAGGCTTCGTTGCTTTTAATGTCACAGACTTAATTGGCTGTTTTAAGTTGATTATTTATAAGTTGCACATTAATGCCTCTTTAAATGGTTCAAAGGCAGTGTCTGCTCCACCGATGTCCTGTGGCCATTGTTCTCTTTTAGAGGATGTCATTGTGCCTCACAGCATTTGCATTTTTGCACTAAATGGAATTTTCTGCATTAACAAAAAAGGCAAGGCAAACAAAGCAATAACAAAAACAAAACATTTAAGTATGTATCGCTGTGCATTGGCGGCCTTTCTTCCATAAAGCAGCCTTTGATGTGTTAATACTGATAGTCTGTGTTTCATTGTCAAGTGGTTGTCTCTGAAAGATGAGCAGGGAGAAATATTGGTGAAATCTTCCTCCGTCTCCGTTGCAACATGTTGTTATAATATCGAGTTTAATTTTGAACCAAGAGGAAGTATTGTTTGTTGTAGAAACAGGCACAGCATATTCCAAATCCCAGTAGTGTGATCATCTTATCACAGAAACTTGAGCGTCTTTGTTATTAGAATGAGCACTCATACGACACACAATTATCCTTTCTGTGTTTTCATAATTTCAACTGCTTATTCCTATTGTTTTGGTTGAAATGTATGAAAGGCTTTGTGCTGCAGACATCCACTTATCCAACAGTCTGTGTAGATACACAACAGCTCTCAGCACCTTTGTTTAATGTAGTGTACACATCTTCATTAGTTATGTATAGCCTCTAATTACTATTGATGAGACTAGCTGATTGGGGTACAAATCTATAGCTTTTGTTATTCTAATGAGCGTTATTTACCCTCAGATCTCCAAGCCAGGGGGCTTTGGAATGGGGCTTTGTGCAGGCAGACATAGCCGGGCCCGCTCTAGCTACACCCACTTGTTTTGTATCTTGTTTTTGTATTTCCCTCCCCCCCCGCACCATCACCCGTCTGCTTGGATGTATAGCACTTCCCGCTCCTCCATCTGTTTTTGTCCACCCATAAAAAGGTCCATTATAATCTGCAGGATGCACAGTTGACATCTTGCGAGCGCCGCTTGAGCCAATCAAGGCGGTGTACCTAACTTGGGCCACAAATGCAAGAGCCTCTGTCCCCTCCCCCAAGTTCATTTTGATTATGTGGGCTCTCTGTCTGGGATCTTCAGCTGAACAAGTTTTTATAACAACATCGCCTCCATCATCCCCTTTCCCCCATAAAAGCTTCCAGTTTGAATGGAGCTCAATGCATGCCCACTGGATGATGGCAGGCTCGTGATTAACCCTGGAGTGACTAGCTAATGTCATTGAAGGAGGGCCACCTGGCTGTGAGACTGTACAGTCAGCTGCCACTGAAGGGCCAGAATAGGAGACGACCAGGTGTTGGGCTCCAGCCCCCCTAATTGTTGCCATGTAATAGCCTGCTTGACTGCACAATATAGCCTAGGGGCGAGGATTAGGAAAAAGCTGTTGCCAGCACAGAAGTCCATTTTCTTTTTTGCCCAAGGTTTTGTGTTTGAGTTTCTTTCTGTGTGTGCATGTATACGTATATGTACACACACACACACACACACACACACACACACGTATGTACAGACTTATTTTGGGCTGGGTGCTCATTATAAGGACGCACTTTAAACTTTCCAAAATAAAAGTGCCTTCCAACAAAAAAAAAAAATGTCATCATATCCTCAACAACTACATTATTAAGTCATCATCATTATAACCGTATGAACAACTTGGCCTCACAGCCCGGTGTCGGCACATGTAGTTTTTTGTGAAGACTTAATCTCTTTGTCATCACATGGCATTAATTGAAATATGTCAAAAATCCCAATATGAGGGCAAATGAGATTCCACTCTTGTCCCCAGCAGCTAACCCTCTCCACTCGCTGCATTCACCACAGCTGTGATCATATGTAACCTGGCGCTAATCATTATCATTCCCGCAAAATGCCTGGCATTTTGCATAAGGCCCGGCAGCCTAATTGGCCCGATGAACCTTTCATAGAGGGGCCATTGGAGGAACAAGAGGCTTCGTTTGCGGCGCGTCTTGGCAGGGGGAAGCAGAAGGAGACAGTGGGCTTTAATGCATCACAGTTATTCTTTTGCACATGCCACGAGCATCATTAAAATTGCAAAAGCCTCTGTTCATTTTGTTTTAATATTTCATCAGTGCTTGACTGAATAGCGTCGTCATAGGGTAAAGATCAAAGCTGTTTGGCATGACCCGGAGTTGCCACACTTGTCTTGCAATTTATGTGTCAGGCTGGTTTCCTAATCGTATCAAACAGTTTGTGGAACATCAGTGTGCTTTGATTGCTGTTATGCTTTGAGTTGGCTACAGGTGGACAGAAGCTGTGTCATCAGCTTGTTAATATTTATCACACTGTAAACTTCATGAGAGTCTGAAGGGAGAAGAGGTGAAACTGCGTGCAGGTAATCAGATGGATTCCAATCAAAGTCTGGCTCCAGCGTGCCCTTCTCGGTTTCATCATTTGACTTTTTATTAAAAGTTCAATTTGAGATCAGATAGATCCTGTTGTTCCCTGTCTCAATTCTGAACTATTCAAATAGCAGAAACTGGAGGGGGGGGGAAATATGACGTATATTCACCTCAGATAGCTCATAAGATGCCCACCTTTGTCCTGACCTAATAATGTTTCCAGAAGCCTGCAGCATTCATGTCGCTGTGGTCATCATCACAGGACAAAAGGGACCTTCAGAGGGAACTCTTACCCAGTCAAAGACCTGTATCTGTTAATCTTCATCCCTATCAGCCTTTTGTGGCTCATCTTATTATGACTTTCTGTTAATGCACGGTGGAGGCCTGTGTGACTGTCTGGCTGTAATGGGCCTGTGTTTGATTAATCATGTCCATCCATTGTGTTTCACATCTAAGGCTGCTGTGTTAGGACTCATCAATAGAGACCAGGGTCCTTTTGAAAATGAGATTGGATGCAGGCTCACCTCATCCGAATACATAGACACAGTGGGCTTTGATAGCAGTTAATGTTGTGATGAACAAACCATGCTACAACAAATTATGATGTCACCGGTGTCTTGTGACTGTCCTGTTTCCTCTGGTGTGTGAGGATGACTTGTTGCTTTATCATTTATATTCTGCGAACCCCTCAACAATCAGTGTGTTCTAGCATAGTTTAGGGGTCAACGCTGACTTTGGGGTTAGGTGCTGCTGTTATGATTTGTTACGGTCCAGAAATCGATTTTTAGTGCCCCCCAGAGGGATGGTGGGCTGCCAGAGACTTAAGACAATGGGTGACTACTTCTTGCAGTTGGCTCATAAATAACCTGCTCATGCCAGCCAGTAGACATCAGATTTTGTCTGCAGCTGTGGCAAACCTGTGTGAAATCACTGATGGGCAGTGATGATGTCATAGGTTAGGAGTGATGTCACAGCCATAACTTCCCATCCCGCTGTCTGAAGGCCAGATGGACGGTGGAGAGGTGTGGAGGTTGGAGCTTAGAGAGGCTCTCGCTGTGGGAAGCTCTCCCCTCAGGAGGTGTCATTAACCTGGGCTTACAGGTTGACCCAACTCCTCTGGGGCTCACAACTTCCAGTTTCCTGGACCTGCTGCTAATTAGGCCACTTGTTAAAACTCTCTGGTACCAGCTATTCCTCCAGAGCCTCTGATGTTGTGTGTGTCGATGCTCGGCCTGAAAATGGACACACAAACACCTCCACTCATCATAATGCATGTGTGACACATTCAGACATTTTCTGTCTGCCTCTGTCTACAGAAAAAAGCTGTTTAATGAGACACCAAGGTTTGAGTAGCTGCCATATAAAGCGGGAGTGGGACATGCACACACACACACACGCAGTCGAAGTCACACTATACCATCACCCTACTGGCTAGTATCTGTCATACCCACTCTCACTTTATCTGTCTGAATCTGTTGTTCCTTCCCACTCTCCCCATTATTCCTGCAGCCAGCTTTATTGCCACATTCACTCTCCCGGTCTCCATCTTTCTTTCTTCCCATGTCTCTCCGTCTAAATGTCTCTGTCTTCTGTCCCGTTTTTCCCATAATCACCTCACACCTCTGAGGGCCTCTGCTGAGACGAGCTTCACACCTCAGCCCTCGCTGTAACAACAGGTACCGCTGGTCCTCACGGCCCGGCCTCTCTCTAATCAACACCTGAGCGGCTTTATCCCTCTTTCTTCCCTTTCTCTTCTCCATTTGCCCCCTCCCTGCCTCTCCACCCATCTTCACCTTCTTCCCCCATATTTCTATCCCTCGTTTTTGTGTCTCTTCCAATCCCTGTGTGCCTTTTCTTGTGTACACAGCCTCTCTGCCTCTTATCTCCTTTTGCAGAGTGAATAACAGTTCATCCATATGTACTAATTCATTTCTCCCTACCAATGCCTCCTGGAGATGGCACTGTGATCCTCTATTGATTTAAATATGTGCCTGTTACACCAGTCTGCTTTCATTGTCTCTTCTTGTACTCAGTGTAATGGTGAGTGACACAAGCCATGAATATCATTCAAAGGTTTGTGTAGTTTTGCTTTGCCACCAGTCATTTTTCAATTTTGACACCTTTTTCTGCTCAGTTCCCAAACTTATATGATAAATCATTTTCATACATGAACATTTGGGTTCTCACGTACAGCCCCTACATTTGATTCCTGGACATTATCCTGGAGTTTAGTTCATGTCTGTATGACAATTTGTGTGTGATATCCAGCAATACCGCTTCAAGTCTGCATGCAGCATGAAGAGGTGTGGCACGGTGCCTGTTGCCAAAAAAATAATGACCACATCTGCTTTTATTTTTTTAATGCTGCCTCCACTGGCACTCTGGTACAACCAAAGCACTCCCCAATCCCTTCCTCTTAACAGGCCAATTATGTGACTGTGGGGAGTCAATGGCACTGTGAGCTACTCCTGAGCTCCTCTCCTCACCAAGGTCAAGCGGACGGGCCCAGGTTAATGGGCAGATGTGGAGCTAAGAGAGGAGGGGTCAAGCACATAGACACCCTCCACCTCATTTCTAAAATGTCCCTCTTCACTATAAGAGCCCCCTTTTTACTACCAGCGCACGTACAAACAGGATTAACCTTGGCTGCTGCTGTAGATGCCCGAGAAGTGTAGGGATTGTTTCTCCCCATGCAGGGCAAAGATATATAATTTTAAAAGGTTAAGTTTGTTTTTAGACGTTCATTAGATAAAACAACCAGAATCATTTGGCGTGATGGTCAGCCATGTGTCATCTCTTCAGGTATTATAAAACCTACAGTTTGTCTTTATTGTGCTTTTTGGTATATATTTACTTAAGCATTATAAAAATCTGTACCAGCAGCATTCCTTTGCAGATTTTTTTCTTTTTAATATTTTTGAGAGAAGGGCTACTGAACTGTTCTGTGATCCTGATGGCTGCAAAAACAAAAAACAAGCTTAATTTCTCAATTGACCTTTAACTTTGCTTTCAACACCTTCTTTCTTTTTCCTTTTTTTACTATGACAACTCTCAAATTAAGCAAAGAGGGTTGTCAGCTTTTAGCAGTGGGGAATCTTGGACCAAAAAAAAAAAGATCAGTGGGCAACCGCTCTCTCTGCACCCGTGATCCGGCTTCTGTGACTAGAAAGTGGATAGAAATGGGGCTTAAATAGTGAAATGTCAGTAGGGGGCATCTAAGACCTCTTCTAATGCTCCTTTCCCTAATCTGGACCTTCACCCCCTGCCCGGCCTTATCAACAGATTAACTGTTAGAGTGAGTCTCTATCTCTGTCTCTCTCAGTTGCTATGTCCGGGGAGTTTAGATTGTTTATTGTTTATCCCATCATGCTCTCAGAATCATTGAACTGCCAGATAGGCTGACTGACAGGGGGTTCTTGGTCATTTTCTGACCCATACTCTTATAACACTAACTGATTTAGGCCACATGGTAACCTCAACACAGTCTTCATGGTTCCTACCACATTGCATTTCGCTGTGATGGAACCCCTTGATTGGTATTTTTACCCCTGTTGATTTGTTTGTTGGTTTGTTGGTTCACAAGCAAGATAAGGCAAAAAACTACTGGATGGATTATCATGACACTTGGGGGAAGAATGTGGAATGGGTCAGTGGAGTACCCACGCAAATTTGATGCGGAACCCCTAGGATGGGGCATTCAGGAAATATTTTTTTATGCTTTTCTTAAAATTGTTACCGTTTTCCCAAGGAATAATTCATGAATCAATTCAGGCTTATTCCGCTTGATTGAATTTCTGGGGACTGTTGAAGCTTGGCAGACGTATGGGCTTTACTGAGTGTCATTCTAGACATTTCTTAAATTGTTTCATTCACACTTTTTCAGAATCTGTGTCTCAACAAAGATCTGGTCTATAATTCTGCTTTGCATTTCGTGATTTAGTTTTCAATCTTTGGAACTGTGGGGCCTTTTTCTGAAATTAATTTCCATATAATCGTAAAAGTAAAAGTAGCCCCATAACAATGATAGGTAAATCAAATGTTTTGGCATATCAGTTGGGTTTTGCGGTTTCCTGTGTGGATTGCATTTCGTGCCGTTCCTGCACCAACACAAGGATGTAAATTAATAATCTTCAACATTCCTGCTTATGGTTTCATGCCTTCCAATGATTTACAGCTTATCGTGATTATGCATTGAGATTTGTTGCGGTTTTAAAGATTATTGTGGCCAGTGGTGAGAAATGGATATTAGCTGTTTACATTTAGTAATGGAGCACCAGCTGAGGCCGTGGGGCATCAATGTCCCTGCTGGCTGTGTGTGTGTTTAAAAGATGTTCGAGTGTGTGTCATGGGCCAGTGATGGCGTGAGGCCTTTTGTCAGCAAGAGGACTGAGAAACACAAAGACGGTCAAGATGCTACTCTCCAGAGAGACCCCAGTTCAAAGGTCACCATTGGCTCTTTTGGGCGGTGTGTGTGTGTGTGTGTGGGGTGTGTGTTGAGCCTGCGAGCCTACTTATGCACAAATGTCTGTGTGTGAGCATGTGTACGTGTCTGCGTGCTACGGGTGGGGCTGCACACTGCACAAAAAGTATCCCAGTGGACCAGCACTTTTTAGGACAGGTCCCTGTGGAGCGAGAATAGAAAAGGAGAGAGAGATGAGGAGGGTCGGTGGTGGTTTGGCCGATGGGGTCCAGCAGGGATGGAGCAGCCTGCTAATGAAGAGCCATCTGAGGCCTCCATTCACCTTGAACATGGGCCACTGCAGCTGCCCTGACCTTGGCTTTGATCCACAAAGATGCCTGACCCCCACCATTCCCCCAGAGCCACCCCCCTGCCATCTGGCCAGCAGGCATGCATATGTATACATACATGCACACACCCACAGATACATATGTATGTACATGTAAGCTGACCCATATGCACATGCACATTATGTGCCGGCACAGGTACAATCTTTTAAGACTGTGTTCAGTTAGGTTTTTTGACCTGTTAAGTGGCATTTTGTGTGTTTGTGCATAATATGTGTGTGTGTGTGTGTGTGTGTGTGTGCGTGTGTGTGCCTGTGCGTGTGTGCGTGCGTGCGTGCGCAAGCAGAGGACAGAGAAGTCAGTTATCCACCAAAACACATTCTTTTTTTAATGTTGTTAATAATGATTTTACTGTTGTTAATAATGGATTGGATACATTTTTTTAATAGCTTTTGCTCCCTCCTCAACCTCTAAACTCTCTAACCCCAGCCGACACATCTCCAGATATCAGTTTCTTAACTGAAGTTGTTTCACATAAACTCAGACCTGCATGGAGGATTTCTTTCTGTCGTTACTGTTGCCACGCTCCGTAGACATTACATTGGTCTCCCTCTCTTCTCTCTAATAGGAATGCAGTCGCTTGGAACATAGAGCTTCCATGGAAATTCCCAAAGTGCTGCAACACACTCCTCCCACACTGGCTTGTCTTGCTTGTCCACCCAGTTCGGTTGAAAATGACAGTTATGTCACGGGTGACTTGAATTGCAGTCCATCTGTGGAAATGTGGACCTGTCTCCATTTTCCTTTTCATATCTCACCCCTGGCTTTATGCAAGTTTTTTTATAACCTAAAATAGAGACTAGCTTTTTTCAAAAACAGTAATAGAGTTCATCATGAAGGCTTTCATAACTCATGACATTTTTATTTTGTATAACAGTTTGTATTTTGTTAGTTTGTCGCAAACATGAAGCTCTCGCTCGTCAATAGCCATTGCTTATGTTTTTTCTTTTCCCCAAAACTAGGTCAGTGTTGGCAGGTTAAGTGTCCATGACATGGACATGCGTCACTGTTCTGGACGTGTCCCTTGATTAAGTTACTGCATGGAGGCAGCAGCATCTGTGCATATGCAGGAGAACAAGCTGTGCCCATGGCTTAGCAATTAGAGACGAGCAGAAAGATGAGGGAGCGCAGGGGAGAGAGAGAGAAGGCAAGATTACGCCTCACCCTGCATCGGCTCTGATTTCTGTGCAGCAATTTTTTTTGCCCACAGATAGCATCGTGCATTTACTTAAATGAGCTGATTATGTCTCTCGCTTTCACTCAATCTCCAAAAGGCCTTTTATTAGTCTCCCTCCCTCCCTCACCGCCTGTCCCTCTCCCCCACTGCCTGCCATATATTGTCCCCTCATCTCTTGATAATTCCACTCTATCTTCCTTTATTTTATTCTTTTGAAGTTTTTTTTCCCCTCCTCACCCACGATAATCCATTCGTCTAACTTGGACGGACGGCAGCGGAAGGAAGTAGTGGAGGAGAGGCGTGTGTCGGAGTCAGAGAGAACGTCTGCTCCAGCTGGAGTCAATATTTGTTTAAAGAATCTCAATAACAGGCCTCCAGTCATCTGCATCGTTGATAATGGACAGCCATATGGCTCTGTTGACCCACGCTGTGCAGAGGGTCTCTTTCTCTCCCTCTGTCCTTCCTAGTCTTTCACTTATCGGCTTCCCTCTTAACTTCTCTCATTTCTTCTCATCAAGTTGCTCCGTTGTCCCATATTTTGTTTTCCACTCATCACATATCGGCGCACATTTTGTTTTTTTTGTTTTTTTTTGACAAACATCCTCTCTGTTTCTGTTATCCATAAAACCCTGGATATGACCCACCACACAGAGCTGTGACCCACGTTACCATGGCAGCAGAGCCCGGGATGCTCGCTCTTTGTCCAACACTGTTTCCAGCAAGAAAACGGTGATGTTGCGTGTCTGGCTTTGACTACGAGACGGATATAGACCTGATAGGGGAAATACTTTTATGTGTTAAAAGTCACACTGCTCTATATCTCCAAAGTGAAGGTGTTGGCCCCGTAAAGAATGGTCAACCACACACAGAATAATAGCAGAACGGTCTGCTGATTTTTTTGTTTGCCTTCCATGTTAAAATGTTGCTTTTCTCGATTTAAATTATTAATAAAAAAATACTGGACGATCATAAATAAACATCACCACCATTTACTTGGGTATCCAAACCCACCCTACTGCCTATTTTTACCTCTACCAAGCAGTTTGGGTTTTCCGCCCTGTCGGATTGTTGGTTGGCTTGATTGCCATGAAACTTGGTGGGAGGATGGTGAATGAGTGAGGGAAGAAATCATTCATCTTTAATATCATCTTTTTCGTTTGTTTTTAAACAGGCCCAAGGGGGGGGGGGGTGTGTGTGTGTGTGTGTTGAAGCTTGGCTGAATTTAAGGGGAATGTTGGGCCTTGTGGGAGGTATGCACTCCAATGAGTGCTATCCCAGTTCTCTTTTAGTCAATCTTTTGTGGTACTCTGCCCTCTGTCCATCCCTGTCTGTCCCTGTGAGCAGCTTGGCCATCGCACCCTCTGGTGTGTCCCGGCTCAGGTGCCCGTCACCCCCACTTCGCCACGGTTCCCCTCAAAGCCATTGGTCATGGCTACCTTGGCCCTCGCTGTGGTGGCATGTGCCCACAGCAGGCCCCCTTCCCAGGCACTGTCTCGTCGTATCTATCTAACCCAGACCGGTGCCTCTCAGCCCAGTCCAGCGTATCTCAGCTCAGCCTGGTTCAGCCTTGGCGTCAGCGGCAGCCCAGTGCCACTCCACCCTGGCAGTCATAATGAGGGGGATGGGGAGAGGAAGAGTCAGTGCTCAGTGACTAGAGCTGTAAGTGTGTGAGAGTGAGAGTGCCTGTTTTTGTCGAGCAATTTGTTAGGTGTCGTCAATCAAGGAAAGATGTCTACCACTGACAGCCGTGAGCATAATCAGACTCATTGTCAAACATGTGCAAACACTGTTAAATCTCAGACTGCTTCACCGTCATTACGCCATCAGATAGACATTTCCGCCCCAATAGTTACCCGCACCATATTTCATCCAGCACTTGCCTCCATTCCACAGCAGACTAAGCTTGATATATCTATGATAATGATATGATAATGGCCATCAGAATGTTTTCCACCCTCACCCGGCCACCATGTTGCCGGCTCATTTTATTTATTTATTTATTTATTTGAGCTTTCCCATTTCAAATCCAACTATCCATCCTGCATGCTGGCTGCCCAGGCTCCAGTCACTGCTTGTCACTCTGAATTTCAAATGGCTCCAATTTTCCCCCTGATGGCACGGAGAAGTGGCAGGCAGCCCATCGGGGAGGGTGGTCCTAGACATGCTGCCTGCAGCAGGGGTTCTATTAGAGAGAAGAGGGGTAGAGGAGAGGTTCGGAGCATCACGCCAGTAGTGATGTATTCTTTCTTTCTTTTTTTATGATTATTTTGGAGACTGCTGTCTCATTTGGGGCTGTGTGGCATGGCTGATTGTTCCATCTCTGCTTCTGGCTGGGTCGCTGATGGCGGAGCCGCCCTGCCCAGCAACGCTGCCTCTCACTCTCGCAGCTCGCCCTCACAGTGCAGAGTACACCTGCAGTGCAGCACTGAAATATATTCAATTTGCTACCATTGCTCTGATTTTTTTTATTCGATTTGTTTGTACTGATGATCTGTGCAAAACACATGTGGATGTTTTAACTCTATTCTGAGATGTGATTATTTAAATTGAATGTTAAGATAATTTTACTTTACCTTTTAGCCTTTATTTTTCATCTTCTCTCCAACATGTCATTATGTTTTGTGCCTTAACAAGAGTTAATCAGCTATGAGGAGCGGGCACTCTACTTGGAGGCCATTGTTCAGAACCACAGAGAGGTCATGACCTTTGAAGACTTTGCCTCGCAGGTTTTCTCCCCCTCTCCTGGCTACCCAATGAGTGGGACAGGTAAGAAATGAACCGACCGCTTCTCTCTTGTCCTCTATGTTCTTTGCACTCCATCTTTTTCTGTCCCTACATCTCACTACTTCTTCATCATGTCTCTGTTGTGTCCTCTCATGGCGTTTTCACCCCTTCTTCCTCATCTCTTTTCTTTCCTCTTTATCCATATTAATCTGTCCTCCTCCTCCACATCACACCTGTTTTTTCCCTCGCATCCCCCTTCACCCTGCTCATCCTGTCTCCTCTTCTTCCACGCCTACGCTCACTGATGAATATCAAACGGCGGGCCCCGGCTCTCGACGCCATCCAACTGACTTCAAACACTCCCGTGTTCTCCACTTCCTCTAGCCCCACTCTACACTACCTTGTTCATCTCTTCTTGTGTGTGCACCTTTTCTGTGCAGTTACTGTCCTATGAATATAAGCAGCCATGTTAAATGACAATTGCAATGTGTGCGTGCATGTGCGCGTGTGAAAGATAGCTCATTCGCCAACACTTCGGAGATCCAAACAGCAGCTCGCGGATGTCAGCACAGCACTCTTATCAGTCCATGATGAATAGAATGGCAAACCCGTCTTATCTTGTTCTTCCTACTCGTAGCAGCTCTGATCGATCTGCTGCGCCACTGAAATCAATACAGAATAGCACTTTCCCACTCTATTGGATCCCCACACACGTTCTGTTTTGACAAGGAAAGCACTCAACAATACCACACCATAGTGTCTCGTCATTGTCAGACCTGTCAGTGCTTGTATGTTTTATAGAGATCTTTAAGTTTATGCAACGTTTTTATCCTGTAAGCTGGTTTGTGTGTTTCCTAGAGTCCTAGTTAGTGTGTCTTTGTGTGTGTGTGTGTGTGTCTGTGTGTGTAGGACTTCAGATTGTCAGATGCCAGGTGCAATATTCAGGCAGCCAGGAGGTTGTCTGCCACATTTCCATACTCTCCTGCAGAGGTGTAAAATGTTCCCACACTGACCTCTTGCTACCACCTCTCATCTTGAAACCAGAGACTGAAGGAGAAAATAAATACTGATACAGTTGAAAATAGAGGAAAGAAAACGGTCTTGTTCCATCTAGTCAGTTGGCTTGTGTTATGGACCATTTTAACCTTTAGCTTCCACTGTGGCTGGAGAGGGAAAGTTTAGAGAGGTTAGCCAGGCTTGGAAATAATTTTTCACAGCATGGGACACATATCGCTGTGGCTAATGTGAGACGCTGTAACATAATGAAGTCTGCGAGGCTGTTGTGTCGCCCCTCACTGTTGCGGAAACTCGTTCTGAATGGTAATTTGTATTTCTCCGGAATCTGCGCATGTAAATAGATTAATAGATTAATATGAGGGTGTGTGCATGTGCGTGTCTGGCCATTCATATTTTATCCAGCGCTTGCTTGCCTCATAGGATTCTGTAGAGCAGTTACTGGTTTGGTGAGAGGGAACATAATAAACATAATCCACTATGTCAAAATGCATTGTTAGGGTCAGCCAAAGCCAATGTGAGAATATATTTAGTAAGTTAATCATGCAAGGAACAATCCCAGCAACTTACTAGAATAGCATTCATAAGAATGAGAGCATAAACCTCAGCCAAGTCCCATTTAATCATTAATTGATTAATCGATAATTCATTTTGAGCGATATCATTTATAAAGATGGACATCGTGAAAACTACAAAATGTGAAGCCCCCAGGTGTCGTGCTGCAATATAATTCCCTTCCTCCTCCATGTGGGCAGATGGGACGTGGTCCAGAATTAGAGTCAGTACACATCAGACAAATCTTCGCAAAAGTTTGATTTTAATTCGTTTTTTGATGCTATGAAAAAGGGGGTGAAGCATCGTGACTGACTGATGAGACTGACTCACGACTAGTCAAGTGCCTCCCTATACCGCTGCTCTGGCCTCGGCACAAATGACGTCATCAGGAATATTTTAGCTTAATTTCTGGAGAGTAGGAGGAAGTGGAGATTCATCGTCTATCTTTATACAGTGTTAATGTTTTGATATATCATTGTACATTTTTAAGTTGTGGCCAAGAAAAAACTTTTTTTCCCAAATCATAAACATGACATATCTAATACTTTTTGCTACAGTTATATTGCATCTGGATACATTTTTATCATTGTCTTTCATACCTGATCCTCTGTGTCCCATACAGCTTCATTGAGACAGTGAAGGCTGGCTGACACTGCTCCTCATTCTCCCCCTTCTCAATTGTGCTTCTGCCCTTGATGTTTGTGTCCTGTATGAGTGTGTGAGAGTGTGTGTACGGTCGTATGCAAGTTCATCCATCCACCCTGCTCTGGCTCCCATTGCTGCCACTAACATGTCATCCATGCTCCATGACAGCGTGCAGGCGTTGGCCGGGGATGGTTTGGGACATGGAGTACCCCTGGGCCAAATTGGACTGTAAGACTCTGCCTGCTTCCTCCACTCTATAGGCATGCCGCCCCGCCACAGCCCATCAACATTTATTCATTCATTTAGGTCCCTGTGAATAACTCTGGGTTTGCACTTCATTTACCTGCTTTGTCAAAGCAAAGCAGGTCTCAGTTATTAGTTCAGATCCTGAATGCATGTTTTCTCTACAAAGACTTAACCTCTGCCCCTTCCTGTCAGTCAACAATACCTCATCAGTGTCCTCCACAGCTTCATCCTCCATGATCCCTCAATGCAACCTCGGGCTACATCCTTACTACTAAGTGTTAGCTGGAAAACATGCCTGACAGCCACACTACTCCGACGTTTGTGAGCTGCGTTTAATTCTGGACGTGCAGAAACTGAGACATTTGAAAACATTGACGTAGACACTCATGAACGCTTGTTGATTGGGTATTTTCGGTCATAACTTAGCCTTCACTGATTCATCAGGCTCTTATCACATGACCCTCTTATGGACGAAACAACTGGCATTAGCCTCAGCTACAGGTGAAACAACATGCATAAACAAACACAAGCTGTTGTCTTTGCTTACAGTAAAATTCAGCATTTTACTATGATTCAACCACTCCCATGTGGAGGAGACCAGCTATTATTCGAGCGATGCCTGTATACACTGGGCCACAGGTTGTTAGTATAGACACGATTAAAACTGATCCGGAGCAAAAGCGCTCGTGTGGACAGAGGTTGTTTGAGTTTGAAATGTTTGGATGTAGCCTCAGTCTACCACAGCTTCCTGCATGAAGTAGTCCTTCGTGTCACATGAGTCTCCATCCTCAGTGTCTTGCCGTGACTGTCACAGCTTTAAGTGTTTGTTATTTTGCGTCCATTCTCTCAAAAATAACTGCACATGAGAAAAGTGATGCTTCTGTCTAAGGGATAAAACAACCCAAACGTTCTCATGACCCCAGCATCGTGTACTCTCTCCCTAACCCTCTCTACTTGTTAACACTACTGGTAGATGTTCCTCTGACTGTGACTGTTGTTGCCATGTGATCTGCCCACCATCTGTGCTCTGGATTTCATTTGAGTTGAAATCTGTGAACTGGGCAGCTTCCTCAGGTACCACCAGACACGGTGTCCTTCCAGGTGTCTCCAGAAACACCGGTTGATCTCATCCTTACATCAAATCGTCTTTTATGTAACCCTCCAGTGAGAAACTAACCACGACACCACACACGCTGCCTGAACGGGTCCCTCCACTCCGGACTTCCCAGTGGCGTTGTGTTGTGTTGAGCTGCCGTTTGGTTTTGGTGTTTTTCCACTGCTCTCTCAAATGTTGCTCTACTCTGTTCTTCCCTTTTAGATTAAAAATATCTTAAAGGTCCAAATGTAAATGGCGAAGGTAAGCCCCAAGTCGGACCGGAGGCTTGTTTCCGTCCCGCGGCCTATACCTACACTTTGCTTGTTCACTCATCCTGGCTGTCTTTCCCCCACCCCTTCCTCTTTTTTTAATTCAATACTAACCAAGCTTTATTTACTGAGCGCACTGACAAATGGAAGAGGACAGAGAAACCAGGCTGTTTATTTGAGGGGAGGGGGGTGTCCTCCTGTTTAGACCAGGCTGGTAATTGAGAGCGATGCACAGTGGGGACAATTAGCACCTGACTAAGTAGCAGCATGAACAATACAGCTACACTTCTGGCCCTCGCTTTCTGCATGTGGCACGCCTTTATCAGATCCCCCAGCAAACACTTTTTCTCTTTTCTTTCTTTCCTTTTTTTTTTTTTTTTGCCCCCCCTCCCCTCCCTCTCAGTCCCTCCTCATTTCCTCCTGTTGGAGTGTGCCTGTTTGCCTGGGGCAGACTCTGAGACTAACACCTGCCGCACTGGAAGACGTCTTTGTCATCCGAAGCCTTGTTTGAACTGCCACAGAGGGGGACCAATGGGATTGCAGGGCCATTTAAACTCATGTGTTTTTTTGCCTTCCTTTTCCCTCTCTTTCCCTGGGTCTCGACCTTCTTCTTTACACGTCAAATTAACCTCGGCGTACGGCAGTTTGGGCCGAGCAAGGGAGCGGAAATGCTGGGTTGTAATGGCGATAATGACGACACATTAGCCTCTTCTGGATCTGGGTTATTTTTCTCACTCTCTAGCGTACTATGATAATTAACAGTTGCATAAGGCTGCACTAAGGAGAACAGCATTTAGAAAAAGAGGTGCAGCCGTGGTCAGTAAGTGCTACAGTGGCAGCGAGGACTGTTTAGAGCAGTACATTTTAATGGCTGCCAAACGAAAAGGGGAAGTCTGGTGAGTGGGTGCTGAACTACAATATTGTATTAGCTTAAATAGGTGGTTGCCTTCCTCCTGTGTATCATTTACTTAACACTAAAGTTTAGGTCTGTGAGACAAAGAGTTTACTGTAGGAATGAGCAGAATACGGGAATGCAGGATTTGTTGTGTCCATAAGGCCGGCCCACATTTTTAGCCAAGCCCGTCCCCTTTTTATATTCATATGCAGATTTGAGAATGCACGCACACACACACACACCCACCTCCCCTCTAGCCATTCACAATAAACACGCACACCAATGTTTCATCCACAGCCCAGCCCTCCTCTCTCCCAGTGATCAGCAGGCCTGGATGCTGCCAGTGTCCACAGTGCTGCTGAGTGTCTGTTACTCCAGCCATCTGCCGTCCCTTTTAGCCGCTGCAACTTGAGATGCTTCGGAGAAGGAAAAAATGGCAGGAAATAAAAGGATAGGAAAGAAAATAGGCAACCCGAGGCCACCTCGACAAAGCAGAAAAGTTGTTTATACTCGAGGCATGGGGCAGGGGTGGGTGAGTGTGGGGGTAGGGGGTTGGTCAGGGGGCACACTGAGAGAGTCAGGGCGTCGTTCACAATACTGCATTGTCCTCACAAGCATTTCATGCCCACCTCCCAGCATTTTGCTGTTTGCCATCCCGTAATCATAGACATAAAAAAGAATCTTGAAAAAGGACAACGATCAACAGTGGGAAGGCTCAACATGTTCACAACAAGGGTGTAATGTGTCATTTTTATTTACACAGGTCACCTTTACATCATATAAGCAGCTCGAAACTCGTCTAGAGGGCATGTGGAAAAGGCATGGGATTCCTCCAATATTTTCATTCTCTTTCCTTCGTCGCACAAACTCAAATCCTAACCCGTGTCCTTTTTTTTACAGCTTGTATAGTGAGTTTGTCAATGTTGGTGACAATCCTATCAACTGGATGATCTTGGTTTGGGGGAGCGGCCACACGCATGACAAAGCATGCTGGGATATGCAACAATCACGCAAAAGCCCAATGAACTCTAACCAGCTCTGTCTCTCCATCGTCGTCTTGTTTTGACAGTTTGATCGTTTGTGTGTGTCTACCAACTCTGCATCTCTCTCTCTCTCTCTCTCTCTCTCCCAGGTTCCTTCACCGGCAGCACGAGCACCGAGGCCAGTGCTCAAGCAGCAGCAGCAGCAGCAGCGGCGACGGACCCTGTCGACCAGGTCTCTCCCCCCATGCCCCGTGCCACAAAGAACCGGGTCTCTGGAAAGCTCCGCCGGTCTGCCAGCGCTATAAGCAAATCTTCCAACTGAGCTCTTCTCCTTCCCCTGATCTCTCTCCCCCCCCCTCCCCTCGAGTGCAGCCTTTAATATTTCTCCTCAAAGAACCTCACACACTGAGCCGTGACTGCAAGAAGTGTCCTGTTGTTTGTTTTTTTTTCCGCCCGTGTTTTTTTTCTTTGTTTTATTATAAAATGTAACTGGAGCATATTGCAATTTTTTTAATTTTGAGTGGCAATCATTGATTTCACGTATACATTTCCCTTCATTGTGGTGTTTGAATCCATTAATTCCAATGGACGTGAGACTAAGCTATTTATGTTCGTCCCTGATGGTTTCAGCTTAAGAATCAGCAACATAGGAAGTCTTAAATCAGCCTGTGGTGACAAGAAAAGTCACTTTTATCTCATTTTCTTGTGCAGGCCTAACGCACTAGAGAAACGCAAGGTTCTTTACTATAGTAAGGGAATGGGAGACTGCTTTACCCTGTGTCTGTATCTCATCTAGCTCAACTCTTAATGTAACTAAGCACTGAATGACACAGTTGTAAATGGCACCATGCTAAAACTGCACAACAGATTGTAATCCGTTTATAAATGTGTCTGCCTTTCTACTTCTGTGTGCACCTGCCACAACCTTCCTGTGTCGAGGCTACCGCTGGAGTCACTGAACGCATCCTGGCTGCACCAGTTTGGATCATGTTTGTGGATCGTCTTCCTACAGCAGAAGAAGGATGAAGGACTGATGCATGGGAGAAACCCTCCCCGGAATAATTGGTACTCACTTCACTGCTACAGACTTCCTGGATGTGCAGTCAGGGGCTTTTTAATTGTTATGAACCCAGAGCGGACAATCAGTGACATCTTTCTAACTTGAGCTGGATTCTTTTCTTTTTTTATCTCCTAATTTTCTTTTTTAAATGAATTCCGATGGATTGTGTCACCATTTGATTCATGCGACTCCACTGGAATGAGAAAAGAGTGCGTTTGTAATTGTTTTCTGATGTTGTTAACCTAGGCTCATGTCCTGTAATTAAATAAGTTCCCTGTCTCTTTCCTCTGCGATCAGTTTCCCTCTGTGAGGCTAAGACATCGACATTCCAGCGTTCCCCAAACAACGTTTTTGCACTCGCTGTCATTGATTATGTAGAATGTTTCTCTGTGTTCCTGGATGTACATTGCTTTAAATTTTATTTGCTGATGTGTGTTTGCTAGATGTATATATAGAGAGGAGTATTTGATGAAATTATTTTGCTGTTGTGTTGTTTTATGTAGTCATTTGCTGTTTAGTGGAAAAATGCACCAGAGCCTCAGGTGAATCTTAACTCCATGCACTGGTGTGCATGAACTGTGTGTGTCCATATGCGTGTGTGTGTGAGCGTGGGTTTCGTGTCCGGGGGAGCTTCTCACAGTGCCTGTGTAACGTCTGTCCCAAACCACCTCTGCTAACAATAATCAGATTTTAGTTCCTCCTCTTTGTCGTGTGAGACAAACCATGGCTGCCCTGCATCACCGCTCTGTCCTCTCTGTCTGAAAAGACACTCCTCTGTGTCTCTATAGCTCAGCGTCTTGTGCTTCCCACAACAACAAAAACAACAGCAGATGGATTTGGAGTTGTGGGCACCTCTGTTTTTTTCACTCTTTGCATTGCTCTGTCTTTATCTGTGAATTAAGTGGCACTGGCTCCTCCTTTTTCCCATGATCCTCTTCCCATGTCGCCTCCTAGGTCCATGGGAGGCTGGGTGCATGGGGACGTGAGGTGGTGGGGGTGTTCATGTGGCATGCCAGAGCTGAGCTCTAACAGCCCTCCTGGCAACAGCCAGGCCGGTTCTCACTCCTGCAAGCTGCCCTGCTCAAGTTGTCATGGTAGCCAGGTGTTTTCCACACACACACACACTATATGCTCGCACCCTCTGAGGGCTCCACCCAAGCTGCAACACTATCCCCATCTGTTGCTCTACTATGCCTTACTCTCCCCCTGCTTCACCTGTCCTTTCACTCCCCTCTCCCACGTCTTCCCTTCTTTTGTTTAACTCCCTGAGCAGAAAACAGCAGGAGTGTGAAGGTGGAGAGCGTCCATTGTCGTTCCTTTGTTTGTTTTTTGTGAAGAATGTATAAATACATAGGCCTGGATCACATCTATGGTTTTTTATTTTTCCCCCAAAGCCATTGGAAGGAACCACCCTGGATGCTGATCTAAAGATTGTAGGTTATAGATGATGTCTGTTGCCCCCCCCCCCCCCCAAATCTCTTTTTGGTGGCTTAGACACTGGAGATGTTTGTTCGGACCAAGATGAGGATTGTGTGTCTTATATATACGTGAAGAAAAACGAGCTAGTCTTAGTTCCTAGTATGTCGCCTCTTTTCTTCTCGTTTTTCGAAAAATCCTTGTACATTGTGTCAAATTTGAGGGCGTCAGCGTCCTCTGATATAAATATATGAATGCCTGTAATATAATCTTTGTATAAGAGAGAGGAGGAAAAAAAGCTTGAAGATTTCATCATTACTTGTCAACATATCAAACTGTTTTTAACGACCGAAGTCCTGCTATCTTTATTAGAAATGTGAAAAATTGAAACATTTCATTAAATCAATTTGATCTGATCTTACTTTGTTGCGTTTTTTTCTCTCCACAGCCCATCTTGTGTAACCGCAGATTTTGTGGGTTAGTGTGTGTGTGTGTATGCGCTGACATGATAGTGCTGTTACCATGGGCTTCCTGACCCTGGTCTGTGCTATAGCAGCAGCGGTGGCGGCAGCAGGGGTAACCTGACCCTCCTTCCATCTGTCTCCCCTGCTGCTCAGCCCGGCTTAGGGGAGGCGAGCATAATGGATCCTCACCAGGAGGTACAGGTGCAATGGTTGCTGCACCTACGGGTGCCCTCGCCTTGCCTGGTCCACATAAAGGCGCAAGAGAAGCACTTGACTCTAATTGAAGTCCCTAAAACAGTTTGTGTGAAAAAGAAGGGTGAGAAGGAGCCTAATGTCGCCTCATTTCCATCCAGCACAGAGTCTGTGAGTCCCTGTTTAGAGAAGAACATGCAGGAGCTGGGTGTCTCAGTGATTTTTACCACATACTTCAGTCATATATTACATGTGTCACACTGATGGCTGCAGTGTATTTTCACACTTTAAAATAACTCGGCCTTAATGTGTTGTCTCTGATGCTGTGAGGAGCAGTGACATTTATTTAAAAAGTAGTTTTTGTGCTTTCCGGCTTTGGGCAGATGCAGAGAGTTAGTGAGCAGCAGCAAAAGAAGAGAATCAGGAGCTGAAGTCAGTGTAAAGGTGACTTGTGTTCACTAATTACTCAATATAACTGAAGACTTTAAGGTTTTAGCATCAGAGTAGATGCTCCACGGGTGAAGTCCTGGTCAGTGTGTGGCTGTGCACAGCTGAATAACAACCAACTCGCTGCTTTCGAGGCTGTGGGGGTCAGACATGAAGCCCTGACGTGTCCCAAATCCGCAAGAGACCGCACAGAAACTCGAGCCGAGTGAGTCCCGCAGAGCAGACAGATGTTTTACTGCTGCAGAGGTGAGCTCTGATCCACCACCTCCTTGTCCTCCTGTCACGTCCTGACGTGGTATTAGGCAGGGGATTTATGATTAGGCCCTAAGTGCCTCTCTTCTGTGGCAGGGAAACGGGGACTATCGAGCCGCAGCAGCGATGATTTACTGCGGAGCGAGGCTGATAAACGGGGGGAGGCGAAGGCGAGTGGCAGAGAGAGGGCGGTTGAGGTTTGCGCGTCCTGAGGACAAGAGGTGCGCACTGGGTTCGTCGTGTGACCAGACGTGAAGGAGACGGAGGAGTCTATAGACTGACCCGGTTAAAACTGAAGTCGTGTGAAATAAACTTGTTTCTCATCAGTTCCTTGTTTTGCCGTATTTGTGGAGGCCGGCGGACCGCAGTGTGGGAACCAGCTTTAAAACCGGATCGGCCCCAAGAGCTGAAATTAAACTGCACTTGTTGTCTTTTCAAAATGAGAAAGTCTCGGTGATATAAACCAAAATGTGACTCCATATTTCCAGACCCCGAAATCCACTCAAAACTTTGAAGCAAGTTCGAATGTGTACTTTTAAATTGAGGTAATTTGTGAACGATTTCTGAGGTTAGTTTTACGCCCAGGATCTAATTGAGCCCCTGATGAGGCCTTTATGCAACATCTATATGTATTAATAAATCAACCCTTCATGTATTCTTTCGTGAGATAATTTAAATTACAATATTTAAATGATAATATCTTTGTTTTTTTATAATGCGTTTGATAGGACATTAATATCAGCCACAAGTTTCTCCAAATGCAAAACATTACAGAAACTTTTCCTAAACTCTAACTTTTTCAATAAAACAATGATCAACAAGGGAATTAGCTCTAAATTTGATCGAGTTTCAGCAAAAATAGAACTCACACAAGAAATATGACGGTTACTTGCGTTAAGCAATAAAGTTCAGTCGCTGCTTCTCACGCGTGAAGAAAAGTTAGAGCACCTCCACACCACAGGTCCTTTTGAAAATATTTTTTTTTATTTCGATAGACAACAACAATATACACGTACAATCAAAGCGCTATAAAAGCCAACATTTAAGAAAAATAACTTGTCCTTAAAAAAGATTGCATCTAAGGTAAGAGCTTTACGTTTTGTTTTTTTACTTTCTGTTTTAGAAGAGCTGTGGAGATTGAAGATTAGAAACCGACCCACGAACCAAAAAAAGCGTCACAACTCATAAAACTTGATAAAAGAAAGAAAGGAACATTGTTTAAATTAAAAACTTAAAAAACATTTTGGCTATACGACATGTAAACTGCCAGAACGATTCACAGGCAAAAAACCACAACAAACACAACAATAAGTTACATAAAATAATTCCAATAAATAAATAAATAAACATCGTGATGAAAAATATTGCAACAATCTTTGATAATAATTATAAAATATGTGCCAGGATTCAAAATTAAAACAATCTATGTTGACTTTAAGGCAGTTGTACAGCGGGATTTGGATGTAGACTATTTCACACTAGGCTTTTTTTTACTAAAGGCATTTGTGGTTCTACTTAAACAGGGAATGCTTCAGTCACACTTTAAGGATTTTTCTTCCCACCTGGACAAAAGTTGAGAAGTTTTGTCATTCACAAACAAATAGCGTAAAGCTACGGTGATGGGGCAATCACTGTCGGTGAATCCAAAAAGGCTTGGATGGGGGTGCGAAAAGAGGGAACTCTGGGAATTTAAAGACATTTCTTAGGTCTAGAAGCTATCGTCGAGCACATGTGCTGTCCTAGAAAAATACCTCATAACAGTCAAACTAACGCTTTGTATTCTTTTTTTTTCTTGATAAACTAATTTGAGAGAGAAAGTCTCAAAATAGGCCTATTCAAATATAGAGAAGCATTCAACAATCACTGATTGGCATTATGGAGAAAAAAAGATACCTCATGAAACACCACTGAAACATCAAACCAGCCCTGCCTCTCATTGGCCTAAAGTTATGGCAGCGAGCATCACCAACTCTTTTTTTTTTTCCAACATCATAGCCACTTTTTCTTGTTGTTTTTTTTTTTATTCACCACATCAAAGGCACGTGTAGAGTGTTGTCTCTCTTTTTCCTCAGCAGGCTGGGCGCACCGGCATCTGGAGCAGGATCACCTGCCTGTTCTCCGACGGGTGGCACTTGTTTATGTGCCTGGTGAGGCCCGGCGAGCTGTACAGGGTGGCGGGGCAGTATTTGCACGGGTAGATCTGGGAGGAGTGCATGAGGCGCAGGTGTCGCTCCTGGCCGGCCCTGCTGGTGAAACTCTCCCCGCACACCGGGCACAGCAGGCAGTCCACCGGGCTCAGGTTGAGGGGGCTTTGGTTTGAGGCTTCTTCTGAGCAGGAGGAGGATGAGGAGGAGGAGGAGGATGAGGAGGAGGGTGGTGGTGGTGGTGGTGGAGCAATAGAGGAGGAAAGTGGCACCGGAGCCGGCTCTGCAGCGCGCTCGCCGGTTAGAAACCCGTGCTCCTCCATCACTTTCTTTTGCAAGGCCTGGTGTCCCATGATATGCTTCCTTAGGTATGCCTGGCGCTTAAACCTCTTCCCGCAGTACTGGCAGTCATACGAGCCGTCCTCTGAGCCCGACTCGGACAGACCGGGACTCGGGGTGTCTCTGTCACTCATGTCTTTGGCTTCGTCGGCTGCTGACTTGACGCCGAGCGGTGGGATTTTGGCCGTTTCAGCTTTCGTGCCCTGCGCGGGGGGCATCGCCTGTGCGCCGGTGGTCCGGGGCTTGTGCCAGCGGCGGTGGGAGGCGAGGTTGGCGGGGCAGCTGAACATCTTGTCGCACTCGGGACACCGGTACTCGACCCTGACGATGCGGGAGCACTTGTGCTGAGCCAGGGAGAAGGGATCCGCGTACGCCTCTTTGCACAGCTGACACACAAACTCCCCCAGAGGCTGGTTCCCTCCAGAGGCAGGCGCCCTCGGCTTCCCCTCCACCGGCCCCTCTTTGATTTTGAGCCCGAGCACAGGAGAAGTCGTCATCTCGTCTTCAAAGTTCAGTTTTCTGATGGCTTTTGGTTTCTTTGTGGCGGGTTTAGATTTGCGCTCTGTGCCGTCGGCGGTTCTTTTGGTGCCGGCCCGGTTGCTCGGTGCCGGGAGGCTGCTGCTGGTGGTGCCGCGGCGGCTGCTGTTGCTGGTGCCGATTTTCAGGTCGACCGGGGCGTACAGGAGATGGTCCAAGCCGGAGAGGGAGGCGGGTGTCGGGAATGACTCGGCAGAAATAGGCGAGCCCAGATTGAAACTTCGCTCGAAATATCCCCTGTCGTGCTCCTTGCTGATGGGCCGGGTGGGGCTGTAAAGGGCTTGGCACGCCGCCTCTGGGTTGCCGAACTGTGCCGGCTTCTCCAGTCTTGGCACCGGCGCCGCAGCTGCCATGAAAAACGGGATCGCTGCGGCGCGGTCCGGACTGGAAGCCGTGCAAAACGCCGGGGAGGGGTTCGTGTGGCTCGGGTAGGCAGCTGGGGTGGGTAGCTCCTGGAGGTCATCTTCGTCCGACCGAGTCCTGTAGGAAACATGTGCAGATTTCCTGTTTCTTTTTACCAGGAATCCTTTGGGCATCTTGGCGACTGGCGGCGGAAAGGCACTTCGGGGAGGTGGGCGAATACTCGAGAATCCAGGTTTGTTCAAAATATGGCAACACCAGAGGCTTGTGGGACTTTATCTGCCCCGGTCTATTGATCCTTCTGTTGCTGAAATGTTTTCGTCTCCAAGGCATAGCTCCACTCTTTTTATGCCGGAATGATGCTATTGTTCTCGCCCCCCCTGTTGCAGCCTCCCCGACCAATCGGAGGAAACCAGGACCCCAGTGGATTTGATTGTGGGAGGGCTCAGAGTCTGGGTTTGGTGGATTTCGTTGGAGGATGTGCAGATAGCTCAGCAGATGTACTGGCGGTTTATTACATTAATGTGTGCCCCTCCCCGACAGAGGCACACGCCGGGACCCTCCTCCTTTTACGGTCTGATGGGCCCTTATACAAATGCACACGTGCCACGGCTTTGTGGCTCTCCTCTGGGGGGCCCAGAGCTGCTAAGAGGAAATGTCCGTCAATGCCACTACCATCACAGTTTAGAATTAAGACGGAGATGAGACGAGCTTGGTTAAATACAAACCAACAGCTCAGTTTGGCCCTTTCTCTGCTTTGATGTTCAAAAGAGAGAAGAAACTGTAAAGTCCTGCCATGTTGTCCAGGTTTTCTCAAAATTCCACCTGCACACGCTTCACAGCTGTTTATTCCCTCTATCCGTACTTCTTTACGCGCGACCTTTACGCGCGCTACGCAGGCCGTGCCAGCAAACTATACAGCCCGTACAGTTTTTTATAGACCTTAGTTTTATTATGTCTTAAATAAACACCATGGAGGGAGTGCTTCTTTATTTTTGGGGCACGTGTCTGTCTCGGTAGTTTAACTCGACATATACATCAGACATCTCGCTGCATACATAAGTAATAAGAAGGCCCTCTGGTCTTTGTGCACAATAGCCACGTCTGCCCGTGCTTGAATATCCCTGTCTTTTTTTTTTTTCGTTTGAAAGGCAAATTGACCTCTTAACTGTGAAACGGGACGCACGGCCAATCTGGCCCACAGCGAGACGCGTGCTGGGCGGAATCTGAGCTGCAGACAAAGAAGGCCGCAGCCGATGGAGGCTTGTGTTGCAAAAAAAAAAAGAAGCTGCACAGATATTCAAAGATAAGAACGAAGCTGCGGCTGGTTCCAATCTGGAATAGTTGTTTAGGGGATATTTTCGCGGAAATAATTGTTGAATAAAAGCAGCTCTACTTAAAACACACAAATGTGTTTCATGATTTAAGTCTACATTGTGTTGGATAAAAAAGTGAACTAAGTTCATCCTGTGTAATAGTTTCTAAAATTCTTAAAACTTTAATTTCTCTCATTCTGCAGCCTCCTCTGAACACAACAAAGAACTTTACCAGCTCCCCTACAGTTTCTGTGCATGCACTTCACATGGTGTGTGTGTGTCTCTTTTTTCCTTGTAAAAAGACCAAATGCAGGCTGCAGTGCGCCACTTGGCACAGAGTGCATTCTTCTTTCCTTTCACTCGGCAGACCGGGGAGGAATTAATCTCCATCGTCGTGCATTGTTCCCCTCATTTGCATAAAGCTGCAGTATGACCAAGTCAAATAATTACACAATCGGAGCTGAGGCGCAGGCCCGCGGCTGCTTTTCTTTACAGGCCTGTGTGCCGGACCGGTGCCTTCTCACCTGCCTCTAAACACACAGCGCTGGTTTGGCTTTGAGAGGTGTAATTGACACATTTGATAAAAAAAAGAAGTAAAAAACTGAATAAAGTTTTTAATTGTGGTTAGGAGAGTTTAACCAAATGGAAACATACTGAATGTTTTATTTAAGAATTAAATGTGGCATTTTCCACACTTCTAATCTTCTGTGTTTTTAAATATTTTCTTTCTCAGGAAAAATGTGATGAATCTTCTTTAAACCTTGTTTAACTTCAGGAGATGTTGTGTTTACCTCCATGTGTCTGTCCCTAAACTCGTTCTCTCACCCTGAGCTTCTATTAGTCGTGGTTTGTTGGGAGAGCAAGCTTTGATGGCATTTTAACGAGTTCCTCTTTGCCCCGTGATCATTGCGGCGCGGGGCGCGTGCGTGCGTGGGCTGCCGCCGTGCTGGCTGGGCCTTGGCCTGTTGAGATGCGCATGCGCGTGTTTGCTCAGCGGCGCGTGCTGCCCTGCGCGGAGCAGGGCGGCATAGGCGGCTGATTAGCATACAGCTGCAGCCTTAATGCAGAACCCCCCCCCCCCCCTAAAAAAAAAAACGTACCACATGCAGATATGGGACTTTAAATGTTGCTCTCCTTTATTCCCCTGCCGCCTGTTGTTGTCTAATCAACTGTTGTTGATTAAAGATAAAAGTCGAACATATTAGAATAGGTATTTTATAAAAAAATATTTACTGTTTTTCTGTCTTTGTCCACATTTAAAAAAGAAAAAAAACTTTACAAATCATACTCAAATAGTTTTTTAACCCCAAAGTGTTGAACCAGTGGTTTGGGTTAAAAAGACATAGCACATGTTTCACCATCAGCCTCCTGAGCCAGCTCTTACTTCACTGCACCACCTACAGGATGAAGGACCCGAAGGTGTAAACCAGTGGCCTCGGGCCTCTTTGCAGACACCACACCGCTTCCATCAAACATTAACCACATTCACTGATAGCGCTGTGGACCAGTTTGCTTTATTTTACAATGATTACATTCCCTTTATTCTCACCATACACATATAGGGTCGTGTCCCCCCCCCCCCCCCCCCCATGAATGATTGGCTCCGTGTGCTGCGCCAACCCGAGCCAATTTGAAAGTGCAATGGGACATGACTGTAATTGGTGCTCACTACACGGCCACCTCCAATGCATTGTCAATCAGTTAATGTAATTGATTAGCCGAGGTCCTATTCTGGCCAGCTGTAATCTGATAGAGGGGCTCTTTCAGCACCATGGAGAGAGCCAGCGAGGGACCCAGATTTAATCAGGACGGCCGTGGACACAGCACAGTTCCAGCTTCAGCCTTTGTCCCCCCCGAAAACTGAGAGCGGGCTGCAGCAACAAGAGAACAATGACACAGGGGAAACAAAAGTGCCAGAGTTTCATGAAGTGATTGGTTTTTAAATACAGTTCTGGACAGACTCATTTAAACTGTATCTATGGGGAAACACCTCTAAACTATGCCATCCAGGCTCAGTTCTCTTCCGTATGTAGAAGCTTTCCACTCACATATTTTGAGTTATAACACTTATATATTATACATTTGTTTATGCTGTTTTTGAAGAGAAGCTTAGTATTTGGCCCAAGAGCACATGTGTTTGTTTGCCTTTGATAGAACAAAGCCCTGTCGCTAATGTTGACCTGCGGTTTCAGGACAACGATGGTCCTTTAATTCAATTTCTCAAAAAGAAGAAAAGCTTCACTCCACTAAAACAGGGAAAACAGTAAAGCCTGTAGCACACTGGCTATGAGACCTGTTTACAAAAGTCAGTCTGAACCAATTAAGCTAAGTTACAATCTTCTGTTGAGGCTTTTTAGATCTCAATTTTCACATAAATTAATGAATTTAGTATTTTTTGACATACTTGTCACAGAAGCATTCAGTGAATCCTTATTTGAGTCTAAATCAACCGACTTTGTCCAGATGATATCTTAATACTCCATTTTCAACATTTACACTAAAGGTAACTGTGGGTCACACATACATGAGTCCTAATGGCTGATTTCTCATGAGCAATCCTGGAAAAACCACGTGTGTGTGTGTTCTCAGGGAAAGTCAACATGTGTGTCACCACGTGACAGCAGCCAAACTGCACAAGGAGAGAGCAACAATAGGAAATTGTTTTGCAGCAAGCAATTCTGGAAAAGCAGTGGGACTTATAGTACCAGCGGGATCAATGGGGACATTGCCTGTTTGGCCATGAGAGGAGCCCAGTGGTCTGTGTCTAGACTTTAAAGTGTACTTTAGAAGGATGCCCACGAGACCAGGTTACTGTAAAGTGGTGCGGCTCGGAGCTTTAGACTAATGGACCTCAGTGTTGATGGAGAACGTCCCTGATGTTATCTTTACTTTTGACAATGATGATGGTGACTGTGAGGACAAGGACAGGGCTGTTTAGGGCTTTTACGATATTATGTTAGATCTATCTATCTATCTTTCTATCGATCTATCTTTCTATCTATCTATCTATCTATCTATCTATCTATCTATCTATCTATCTATCTATCTATCTATCTATCTATCTATCTATCTATCTATCTATCTATCTATCTATCTATCTATCTAACCACATATGATTTTCTTTACTTGTATAGAGACTTGTATTTAAAAGAGGTCTTCCTGCATATCAGCCATATCAGTAGCTGGAGTCTCAGGGGCATGTTTAGCTCTAATTCACTCATCAAAAGCATCAGAGTGTCTCTCAATGATCTCTGCAGTCCGTTGGTTGTTGGGGTGGAGTCCCCCCCCCCCCTCGTCAGAAAGCATGCCCTGGAATGTTAAACACTAATCCACCTCTGAGCTGCAGAGGTGGATGAAGCGATTGTTCTATCTGGGCGCTGATTAAAACGGGCTGTGGCCTGTTTTCCCCCTGTGCGTTCACCTCTGACGCCCGTCACATTCATTTCTATATTCATGAGTGGATGAGAAGGCGCAGGCAGAGCGGCCGGCGTATTACAGATAATAAGGCCAGCAGGCACCACACTCACTGCCACAGGTTTCCCCTCCTGCCCCGGCTCATTCAATTACTTCACAAGAGTTCTCGGAGGCACAGCTGCACCATGGGGGTGAAGGGGATTATATTGAGGTACATTCATGTGGACTTGCGCGTATATGCACACACCTCGCAGATACAAAGAAGTGGCGGTCGCACACACACAGACACACACACACACGCACGCAGCGCGAGCATAGAAAGGATCTTACTGACAAGCATTTGGCTCAGTATTCAGGAAATTTCTCACACAAGTAGACAACCAAAAAGGGTCTGTCCCCTTCTCCTCATTGGCTCCCTAAAGATTGTAATGATACTGATAATGACTCCGTATAAGAAAAATGAAATCAGGGCCATTGCTCACAGACTCCATCTATGAGGTCACCATTATCTTGATGAAATTGCAGACAGCCGTTGTATCATCTATGAGCATGAGGGATGGACTCTGGCAAACCTAATGGGCCATATCCTTTATCTATTGACATATGGAGCCACACTCTGGTCATCTTTGTCACAGCCCCCAACTATTAGTGAGCTTATCTCACTTATTCATACAGAAATGCATTAAAATACATGTTAAATATATAACTGTCCTGTTTTATAATTAGGTTTCACAATGTTACATCTGAAGCGATAGATCTGTGTCCACCGAGTTCGTTCCCAGCACCCAGTCTCTACAGAGAAGACTGGTCGCTGTCCATGGTGCTGAACGTCTGCCCTCGTGTTTACAGTGGCAGCTGCTTCAGGCTCTATAAAACACACAGGGCCACTGGGAAATAAGTTAGTGCCTGCTCAGCTTTGAGCTCCTGATATAATGAGAACCTATTTAATGCCCATCCACTGTGTTTCTGTGGGTCCTATTCTCAGATGAGTGATAATATAACCCTGAACATAACACTATGTTGAATTATTTAACTATTACTTTAAAGTATTGCTAATGCCTGGTATTGTTACAGACAAATTCTTATGTCATTGTATATCAAAGCGAAATTATAAAGATATCCCTTTGTGGTTTCAAGATGTCATGAAATAAAACACTTGTTGGAATTTGAGCTTTCAAGGTGCTGATTGTGGAGCTGACTGCTCATATTCACTATTCACTAATCTGTACAAACATGTCATAGATGGGAATATGCAGCATTAGCAGATGAGGGTGTCAGGTTTGAGCAGGCTTTAGCTTCCTGCAGATAGACAAAAGAGGTGGAACACATCTGCTTTTTAATTGATCTGTATTCATATACAGATATAACTGCTGATAGAAATTAGCCAAAATCCTTTCATAACCTTAAACGGTCGTTGTTTGTTAGACCTGCGTCTGGACCAGACTGTTCCTTTTTATTTCAGACTAATTTCAGTCTGTGACTACTACTGCATATTCTATTTCATGGTACATTTCTATCATTTCAATTTTTCCATTTTTTCTCCTGCTGTTGTGTCTGTTCTCCATAGAAACTCACAAACACGTAAGACATGTATAAAGCATTGGAAGCATTTTGGGCGCAACTATGTAAGTACATCCTTAAAACATGAACATTAAAACAGGAAGTGTTTCTTGACCTTTAATTTTGGAATGTCACATTTTCCAAACAAAGAATTCCCAGAATTGGCACACTCTTCATTAGGTGGCGTGATTAGCATTCTCTTGTAATTGTGCTGCTTCCTTGATTATTAAATGATCACCCTAATTAGAGAGCATAATAGGGTTAATCAGACTCTGCTCGTCACACTTATTATTATTCCTGCAAAAAAAAAACAAGGAAAAAGATACAGTGCTTGATTAATGGTATCAGCCTTTTCATCAGCTGGGCTACCATTCCCCCCCTCTGAAATTAATATAATGTTGTAAATGGAAAGAAGGAGCTGGCTGGACATAGACAGATGAAAGATTTCACTCAAATTAATTAAGCACTAATTATACAGCGGGAGTTGGGAGCAGTTTGCATAATGAGCTCTATCAAAAGGGATCGGTCATGGAGAAGGGCTGTAGAGTTTCTATGAAGCCCTCAGATGATGCGCACACACCACTGCACGGCAGGAAGAGGGCTGTAGCAGAAGAGTGGCAAAAGGGTTACAGCACTTCGAGGCTCGAGTCGTGAGCCAAGGAGTGCTTTGCTGTCCACACGTGAACCTGCAGCTCTCTCGATCGGCATGTTTTTGTGCCACAAATGTGTATAATTCCCTTCTCACTTAAAGATAGTCCATCGGTCCTGAGGCTGTGAGTCTTTTTTTCTTTTTTTCCCCTCTAACATCAGATAATGAATTCCCTGCTCCGGCAAGAGGCAATAAGAAGAGAATGTAGCTTTAAATTTGAGCTAATCACAAACAACCTGCAGCCTCACTCCAGGGAGCTTTAAGACCCTAATCACCTCCCACTCCAATTCTTGTGGTGTTCTGTTATTGTTGATCAGGGAATATACCGTGGCTATCTATTTAGACAATGGGAAAAGGGATTAAACAGACATAAACTCTCTATGTCTTAATCGCTTGTTTAATCACAGCCAGTGTGTAGAGTATGGAGCCGAGTTACTTGAACTGATTTGCCATAGCAGCAGCAGCAATAGGCTAATCAGGGTGCACAGCCTGCCACTGCCCTTCAAGGTCTCAGAGTGGAATTACAAAGACTGTGATTAGTTAATCAAATGAAGAACCCAATGTCCTTTCTTTATTTGTGTATACACCTTATCTAAATGGAAATTGTATAGCCAGGCCACTTCCAGAAGGACACATCTACATGTGAATGATCCTCCTTGAGCCTTTGGCTTTGAATGCCCAATAAGGTCTTTCTCTACCAATCATAGCGTTATGGCATTGTGGAGACTTTTACATATCTGAATGATGTTTGTGGTCAGTGCTCATGTGAATGATGCAATCACTCGAGTTCGTTGTGAAGTAAATCAGGAAGCACTAGACAGCAACTCTTGAAATACGCTGATGATGTGTGGCAGAATGTCAACACTGTATTATTTGGAGTTGAGGAGAAGGGACAGCAGTCAGACTTTGTGGCAGATTAATGATAAAGCATTCATTTTAGGTTTTATATCTTCGGATACAACGATCTATCAAACCTTGTTTGTATGGCATCTTTCATGCAGGTTAGTGCAGCTCAAAATGCTTCACAATTGACTGATCAGCCTGTTTCCTAAATCTGCCTGAATTTTCTCATCAAGATCCCTGATTTATTCTTGGGGAGAACAGGGAAATTATCACACAATGTTGGAGAAAGTGAGAAGAGAGAATCTGGATGCACTCTTTTAATGGGAAAATTTTATTTGTGTTTGTGTGATCTTGCTGCAGACGAGACAATCCTGACAGAGTGACATTAAATAGATTAAAAAAGTTATATAGCAGTTAAAAAGGGTCATAAGGGTTAATTCATTTATATTTCTTCTTCTGGTTTATAATTTCATTTCGAGTTAATTTGTAAGTTGTGTTATGGCTATACGCCTTTAACAACCTTGAGTAGGACAATATATATAACATCAGTGAAAATGAGGCATGCATGAACATCCAGCTTCACACGTATGGTAAGGGTTAGTAAGCAGCTACGTTTTAGTTTCAATTAAAACACAATTTTTAAATATTTAAAGAAATAAAACTTGTCAGACTATTTCTACAAGACTTTGAATGCTAATCCTCTTGAAACTCACCTAGTTTATTTAATTTAACATTAAAAGGAGCAGTTCTGTTGACCATCAATGTTAAGGCTAACTCGCTAGCTTGATAATTGTTGGCGTGTGGGACAGAATTAAGTTAAATGAATCGAGCTGAAACATTTGAGTGTGATTTTATTCATGCCTGTATCTTACCCTGAAATACTCACGTTTACACAGACTGTATCAGTGAAGGAGATGCACATATGCTTGATAGCATATGTGCAGCTACAAGAGTTATCTGAAATGTGATAATTGCCCACGGCTTACGGTCATAGCTCTGCATCTCCTCTTCAGTAGCCAATAAACATTAAACAATTCTGTTTTCTGTACAAATCCTATATTGACCTTATTGTAGTATTGGGGATAAGACCCATATATTTTTAGATGAGTAGCATCACCAGTTCAGCCCAGTTCAGCCTGATTCAGTACACTAACGTGCACTGAATCAAACCTAGATACATTTAGATTTTATTATAAGGTCATTTTTAGCATCAAAGCAAAAACTTTTTTTCCTACCATACTTCCTTCTTTTAGACATGCTGTTAGACATTGTGACTGTTGTTCCTAAAGAGAAAAGAATTCCCCTCCATTGCTTTGTGATAACTTCCTTCCAGGGGCGGCAGACTTGACCTGCTCACTCCCCCAAGAATCGCTGCCATTATTCGCCAGTGACAGCAGCTCTTTGGAGGGCAGGCGCCCCCCTGAAAGGTACAGGGTCGTGAATGTCCCAATCCATCTCTGTCTGCCAAGCGATTGATTGTGATTTAGTGCGTGGGGCAGGAGATGGTGGGGTTCCATTTTGATGAGCGATAGGTGGGAACCCTTTGACTCCCAGCACATGGCAAGCAGAGGCAGGGCTATGATGAGGGGTCAGAAGCAGCTGGTGGGGGTAACAGGGGTGGGTCTGGGGGATGGATGGAGGCGATAGGGGGGGCTGTGTGGATCACAAGATAGAAGGTGTCACAGATCCAGGACAAAGCCTCCCCAACCAACTGCCTGAGTCTATCACTCAGCCCATCCATCACCCGTCAAGCTTGTTTGGTTTGTGCAAAGGTTGCTAGCTAATTGTTTCATCATCAGGGGCATATTGGAGATGACGGGGAATAGAGCGCAGCAGTCAGGCCTCACTAGGAGAAGCCCGGTGAGTGGACTTTATTACAGCAGAATTAAAGAAGTGTGTATTTCCCTCCCTGGACCTCTAAGCTGACGGTAAAGTAAATGTTTCCACATGATGTACCAGCTGAAGGCTTAGGAATGATCGGCCTCCTCAATATTTAATTCTGAATGAAGCATCCGTGAATCCAAAGGGAGTTATTAGCCTAATCAGTAAGAGTAAGAATGGATATGCTTGAAGTCCTAGCAGCAGTTCTCTTCAAAATAACAGTCCCAGACCCCACAGATACACATGCTTCACAATATCCACATGGAAATCAGAGGGAAATACTTAAAAATACTATCATCTTTAACTCTCAATGGAAATGATTGTTCCCACTCTTCACTGAGCTTTGTCTCCCAGTTCGGGGCTGAATTTCGATAGAAGATGTCCATGGCCGGATGTTAAGTTTCGCCCTAGTCTCGCTTCACTGGGCCATGCTGGCAGCTTAACTCATCAGGCAGATTTTGTGGAAACATGACCTGTTATGAATAATTACAGCTCTGTTTTTTATTGCATATCATATTGATCTTAAAGTTCCTTCACACATAATTTATATATAGATATGCTCCATATTTTACAAACACGTGTCTGTTTTTGCCTTGTTATAAAAGTAGGAGTTTTCAGGTAAATTCAGCCTTAATATTTCGAGGTCATCAGGGAAGAAGAGCTGATGGATTGTCAGTCACAGGACGCCAGGTGGGTGTGCAGCCTGTAACCCGATCTGCTGTTGACAGAGCAGAGACAGGTGCTCTGGCCAAACTAATCCATACATGCACACTAGACACAGGTCATCCAGCGAGGCCGATTGATTCAGAGCTTTAAAAGACAACTCATCAACAATCCCAGACCCGGCCGTACCTTTTTTCTGTTGCCATGATACCAAATTGCAGTAATTCAAGATGGCCCGCATTGGAAATGGAAAGGAATGTTCTCTGTTTGCCCGGCTTATGCTGGAAGCATTTTGTCACAGAGGGGGGGAGACATTTAATATAGATACACAAAACACTACTTCAGCTATATTTAAAAAATATATTCAGTATATATCAATATGGCTGCATTTCAAGACCCTCTCACATATTAATCCCATGTATAAAAAAAACATATAAACCAGAATTCACTTTGATTCTTATTATCAAACCCTCGTCCATCCGACGCCAAATGCCACGTAAAGGTTTACAGGCAGAGGCCAGCCATCTGCTGCTCTCTGATTGGCTGACAAGCCAGCAGCAGTCTCACCTGTTATCCACATCCCAGTGCATGGTAAACACCCTCAGTCAGACTTGCGTGGAGATGGAGCCCATCTGGTCAGCAGCATTAACAGCCAGGTCTTTAACAATGGCTTCCAGGAGAAGGAGAAGGGCACAACAGGCCAAAGCAGCCAATAAAAACAGGCTATGCATGACATTTAGCTCCTGACGAGAGGCTTAGTGGTATACAGGTTGCCTACTGTCCTCTCCAGCCCTTGGCAATAAAACAAAAGGCAATCTGAAAGAGCTGTGGGGGGGGGGGGGGGGGGGGGGGGATGCTGTGTATGAAACCTGCCTCTCAGTTGTGTGTTGGGAAGAAGACGGAGTGCAAAGTTAAAAGGCATGAAGGGAATAATTTTCACATAAACGTCAAGCAGTTGGACAGGCAGCACCTTTGGATATGCAGACGCTCTTAATCTCCATCTTTCATAGTGCGGAAGGTGTGACTGGGAAATAAGAGCTTCATTCCCTTCGGGGAGAACGGCTTGTTTTTAAAAGGGATCTAAAAGGGAAAAAATCAACAGATGAGAGCAGACAGTGATGTTAGGGGATCATCAAACTGTAAAAGCACAGTCAGTGAAGTGGACAACGAGGTTGTAATTTGACTAAACAGTGCCATCTTGTGTTCAAATCTGAGAACCGAGAATCTGCAAATGACAGATGGGGTGATGACAAGTATCTTGCAATTTACAGAAAAATGAAAAGTTTGTGTTATTCTCTTATATAAGAAGAGCTGGCAGAAATGTACAATTTATTATTCTAAGTATTGATATATTCCTGTTTCCTTATTTTGCACACTGGCCAGTCCTCAACACATCTTGAAAAGGCTTCAACAGGTCAGAAAAAAGGGGTTAGTCTGACTTATTAGATATTTGATGGCCTCTATTTTTTTTAATTTTTATAATTGCCTTCCCCTAACATGCAAAGGATGGAGCCGAGGTCTAAATGAGTTGTAGAGGAAACAAAAGGGATGTGAAGACTGAAGGGTTTGGGGTGGAGTTAGAACAGAGAGCAATGGGCTTTCTACAGCTGCTGGCTCTAATGAGGATAATTATCCCAGTAATAACATTAGCCTATCTGAGGGAATGGAGAGGAAGGACAAGTGGTTGTGTTTGTGTGTGTGTGTGGGTGGTTATGAGAGAGTGCATGGCTGCTGCATGTGTGTGTGCGTGCACTGCAGTGCGCGTGCCCTCCCCTTCTATCTCACTTGCAGCCTCTCCCTCATTCCCCGAATCTCAATATCTCTTTGTTAGCCCACAATAATTGTATTTGGGCCTCATATCCGCCATATCAGATTCAAGTTTGTACAAGGTAATTAGCAGAGGAAGGGAAGCCTCCACACCAGGAGGACAAATGCCCCCATGACATCATTCTGGCTCCACTCAGGAGGAAGCCCTCCCCTCCTTTTTCATACTCCTATTCATCTCTCTTGTCATTAGGCGGTCCAAAAAAAAAAAAAGAGCACTGAAAAGGGCCAGCGGTGTCGTGGCAAGTGAAAGTTGATGACATTGACAAGGAGGACAGTTGGGATTAGGTAGATAAAGAACTAGACGAGAAAGAGCAGAGAGAAAAAGGTGGAAATTGATTTGATGATGGGATGGAGGGGTCTGTGTTTTCACCACAGGCCTGTAATCTCCAATCAGCTTTGACTAACAGACAGCGGGGGGAAGTTCCTCGGCCCTAATGCAGCTCGCCATTCAGAAGGAGCAGCCAGCTGGGAGTCGGGGGGATGAGGGGAGGATTAACCGGCACTCAGGTGGAGAGAGATGAAGAGACCCTGCGGATGGTCACACCTTCTCTCTCACTCTCTCTCTCCTTCCATCACTCTCTTTTCCCCTCAGTGAATGAATATAATGTACCTGTGTTTGCTGGGTGGATAGGACTGTAGGGGGGGGCCTCGTGTTCACCTTAGCGACAGTTTCTCATCATCAAATTGAATGTGATGAAGACGAGTCAGCTGTTTGTATCGTGGTTGAACTTATGGCACCCACTGGTTTTGAAATTTGAAACAACCTTCATATCTTTTTTACACTTTTTTGACAGATTTAAATGGGCAGATAAACATTTCAATACTAACTCTTTCATTTGATTATGATCATGAAAAATGCCACACAGCAAATAACAGGAGCCATTTATTTGTGTTAAAGGATGTTTATAAGCAGACATGAGGCTTATAAGGTGAAGAGACTGTCAAACATCACACTGGAATATTATATCTGCTGGTCTGTGGTCTTTGTCCAGAGACCTTTCCCCCAGAGGACGACTTGTACTCTGCTTTTATAAACCGACTTAATTTAACAACAGCTAATCTCCAGACATCAACTGTCCATCACCACTGCCTCCATCCAGATAGTCCACGTATCCATCCTCTGCCTCCACATGGCCCTGCGTCACCTTCGCCCCTGCAGAGTAGATTAAAAACAAATCAACTAAGCGAAAACAGTCCAAATAATGAGATGGTGCCGTTTCCGTTGAATAAAGAGCAAAGTTAAAGATGGTCTTTCTTATATTTAATTCAGCATCTCCAGGTGGACTCACAACGATTTACAAGATGGGAAAATCAGCAAAAGAAAGAAGGAGCATCAGTGATTTAAACCCTCTAGGTGAGTCGATCATTATCTAACACTGAATCGTGCATTGGTTGCAAAAACTTTATGTACAAACAATATTTTGGTGCTGGAGAGCAGGTCAGGTCATCTCATCTTGTTGTGTGAAGGGCTGGTCGCTTACATGAGTGACCATTTACCTTTTAAGATAAGGAATTAGAAAGAAACAATGAAGCTCAGACAAGTTAAGAGTAAAGACACTTTGTGACTCACCCCGTCTCATCACGGAGAGCTGTGCAGAGGCAGACTTTTCTCCCAAGGCATTGTGGGAGACGCATGAATAGACCCCTGCATCAGAGAGGTGGAGGCCCTGTATCTGCAGCCAGGTGGAGACGGCGTAGCGCTGGGGGCCTCCTCGTGCCTGGAACAGGACAGGGGTTACATCTGACATAAGCCTTTACACATGAGAGAAATGTATTAGACTTCTGTCAGCAGCATGGGTGGACCGACAGAGCAATACACTGATACAAATCATGGCTCTATGACAGGCATCAGTAATATTATCAATATACAAAACCTTTAAGCCTTGTGTTTAACAGTGAAGGAGGACACACAAACACATTTGTTATGTGTGGTTAACAAAATGTTACCACTGTTTCACCTCAGTTCTTCTCCTCTCACTTGTTTCAATAAATGATTGGTCTTCTGAGTGTGTTTTTTTCCAGGGAGTCGCTCAAGAAAGACCAAAAAACAGCATAGTCAAGATTAAAAGGTCAGAAAGCAGCATGATCTAACTTTAAGTTTTTGAGACCAGTGCTAAAAACCCTGGATCCTGTGCAGTGATTTAAATGACATGAAAGCATTAAAGAACATGAGACAACTGTTTTTACTGAGTAGCTCCTTGTGACAAAAATACTTTATGCGCCAAAGACTTTGAACAAACTCTTAATTTCAACCATGTCCTAACTCTCCAACCCCTTTTTCACTTCCAGCAAGGAGATTATGTTTTCCTCCTGTCTGTCTGTGAGTCTGTTTGTTTGTTAGTTAGCACGATTATGGAAAAACGACTGAGCAGATTATCACAAAACATGGTGGAACAGGTCAGGGAACAGCCCTTTAAATTTCTGTGTGGATCCAGGATTTTAATTATCACTTTCTTTAACATTGTTAGGTTGGGATTTTTTAACTTACCATATCTGTTCTAAATTATTACTGTTGTAACATTCTTTATAGTTTTTTGTTTGAGGCTGTGTTCGGTTTAATCTAATTTTTCATGTAAAGCACCTTGAGCTGCATTGTATGCTATGAAACATGCAATAAAAAAGTTTATTATCATTAGTGGTCATATAAATTAGTTTAATGGCATCTTCATCCATTGAACAAGTTACTAAACACTCAAGAGCAAACAGGACACATTTCAATCAAAGCACATGTGCTAAATGAACAGCTCAGTGACGATCAACAACCCAAGTTATTTTCTAACCTGGACAGAGATGTGAGGATCATCTCCTGGCAGGAAGTTGTCGCTCCCCTTCTTCTTCCAGCTCAGGTTTGGAAGAGGGAAGGCTGAGACCTCACAGCCCAAAATAACGTCCCTCCCCGTGTAGGCAGACATGTTTCTGGGGCCTTGAAGGATACGAGGAGCTGCAGCAAAAGGATGGACTTACACCAAAGAAGCAGAGAAGAAGACTATACACATGCTTTGAACATTTAAAAAATATACTACGTTTCCTGGACAAACAACATATGTAAGAAGAGATTGTGGTAACCAGAGAAGCAGGGTCCTCTCCCAGTGAGCTTCAGATTTGAGCTTTGGCGACTGGCAGCTTCTCTCATCTGGCAAATATTTGGATAGGTCCACCCATCTGAGCCACACACAGATCCCTTATCCCGGCACACACATGTCGGCTCTGGCTCAGCCCTGTGTTCTCTTTCTGGTGTTTTCCTCTGGCAGACGAGGCCCTCTCCACAGCGGCCATAGAACTTCTGAGCCTCGTCCGGGTCACACTGCTGCCCCTCTGCGTTGGCACACTGCTCACAGCACCCACAGTCGTCCTGCACCCTGCCTGCGGGGCAGCCTGCAGGCACTGGGGGGCAGAGGTGCCGGTCGCACTCCCTGCAGCCCTCACCCTCCTCCCACAGCCGCTGCCACCCTAGGTGCTGGGGTGGCAGTCCGAGGGAAGTGCCAAATAGGGCACATATACACACACACAGGCAAAGCAGTGCCATGCTGCTGACGTGCATCAGAAGTCCGAGGCAGTGAAGTAACAACCTGATGGGACACGGCTGACTCACAATGAACCATAAAATGGTTTCAGATTCATAACTAGAGATGGCCGCCCTGGTGTCCTGCTGTTCTCTCTCAAACAGTACATGATTTGCCTCCTCTGAGTTTTAAATGTTTCCTTCTCCCCCCCCCCCCCCCCCCCCCTTCTCCTCTCTCCTCTCCTGAATGCTTGGATTGTTTTTCCTTATTATGACCGAGCACCCCTCGGCGGATTATTTTGCCATGTTTTCTTCCTCCTTGAGATTTCTTCATCAGCTCCAAGTCCTTTCTAACAAAGAGGCAGCATTAGCAGTGAATGGAGCGAGCACATTTCCTCTCTCAGGTATCTGAGTCTGTCTCATCTTTCTTTCCTCCCAATTCTGCCTCTGTTCCTGTGCCAGTGTCTGTGGGGGAGGGCAGGACTGGCACTAGGACCCTAGAAATGGCACAGGATATAAAAGAATCCTGCTCAGTCTGCATCTTCATACAAATGGAACACTTAACTAAATGTGAACACAGTGATTGTGGTAGTGTGTGTGTGTGTCTGTGTGTGTGTGTGTGTGTGTGTGTGTGTGTATGTGTGTGTGTGTGTTTCCATCACACAATGTAAGCATTCTCTAAGTCATCATACACCAGTCATCACATGGATACTTTTTTTACTGTTATAATTCTAATAGATTTACATATTAGAGCCTTCCTCATAGTAGGTTTAGTTTAAGGTTTAGGATAATGTTAGGTAAGGGTTAGGCTCATATTAACTTAAGTTAAGGTTAGAGTTAATCACTAGGTCAATGTAATGTTCTTTGAAGTCATGGAGCCAAGGCTGTGTGTGTTTGTGGGTTTGGTCCATATTTACAGTCACACTGTGGAGGCTTGTCTTTCTTATTGGAACAAAACACATAAGTTTAGGTTAAGTTTAGGTTTAGGTTGAGTTTAAAGTTAGGTATAGGTAAAGGTTAGGTTTAGGTCTAAGTTAAGGCTAGGTTAACTTTCAGGTTTAGGTTTAGGTTCAGGTTAGATTACTGTATTATTGTAACTATCAATTACATGTTGATTTTGTAAGTATAGGAAGGATAAGGGAACGAAAAAAATCATAATGGTAACACACACACATACACACACACACACACACACACACACAGACAAACACAGGGGGATTTCTCGTCCATGTCTTTTACAGCAACGTGGCACTTTTCCCTAGCAGCCTGTGTGTCTCAGATGAAACACGCACGCACGCACGCACCCACGCACCCAAACACCCAAACAGACACACACACACACACACACACACACACACGCACACACACACAGAGGAGGACTTTGTACAATCCTCTCTCTGTGTGAGGGGCGTGGCTTCACAACAGCGTCGCCTGACGTCGTGGCTCGTGAAGCAATCATGTAGCACGTCACAGACTTTACAAAGCCATGAAACTAGGGCTTATTGTGAATCCGTTTCAAACATCAAAATAAAACCTAAGAATTTAACCATACCAACATCAACACAAGATTTCTGACTTTTTGGATACCTGGCATTGTGTCTTATATCTAACTGATTTTGCTATCTCATGATCATTACCAATTTGAATTTGATGTTGTTTTGTAGGAATTTAGCAACCTGGACTCTTACTTTGAAAGAGCTCTCACAGGAAGTGATGGATTTAATGATTTCCTCGAGGCCGTTCCATGTCGAACAGGAAGTAGAGAAATGTCAGAGACAGAGAGGAGAACCTTCATGAGCTGACCCACCCCCCACACACACACACCTTCATCCTCCTCCCTGGGTTTAACTGGACACGGTCCCGGCAACTACCATTTACACTTTGTAAGTATTTCTTGATCTCAAGCTGATGACAGAAGTCACATCTGTTCTTCCGGAGTGAGAGTCCACGATCAGGCTGTTTTGGCTTGTTGTAGAAATGACAAGGATGCAGTGTGTGCACATTATCACAGTAATGTTCCAAACAGCTTTGATTTGTTATTCGGCCACAGTTTGTCTGAAAGGCACAGAGTAGAACTGAGCGATGGGATATGTCAGTAAAGTGGGATGTCTGTGACTTGAACCACAGACAGGCTCCTTAGGGTTTCCTCCAGTCAGCAGTCAGCAGCAGGCTGTGCTTTATTACTGGCACCAGTTTGAATAGAATAAGAAAAAACAAGTTGATGATTATCTGGAGTCCGGAAATACCACAGTGTGTGCTCCATTTAAGGTAATAATAATAATTAAACGCAGTTACAAGGTGTGTTACAAGTAAGAAGAAAACAATTAAAGGCAGATAATATGAAACAATTAAAAAGCAAGATAAGCAAAACAAAAACAATAATTTTATGATCATTCATTTTAGTTTGTTATTGTTTTGCTTATCTTGCTTTTTAATTGTTTCATATTATCTGCCCTCAAGACATGAGGTCAGAACAAGGAGAGAGCACATCGAAAAAAATCTCTTTTAATGATAATACCATCCTACAATAAATAGGAGTAGTTACAGAGAGTGTGCTATTGGTTTTATGTTGTCAGACGAGTTAAGGGCTGAACCTGCTGACGTGCAACAGCCATGGGTGGGTCACATATTCAGCTTTGGTCACTGGGACTCAGACAATAGGATATTTACAGAGCAGGTTTAGGAGTTTGGCCTCAAGTGCTCCTGCGTCGTCATGAGTTAACAACCACAGCATGTAAGCACAGCAGGGTCCTAAGTGGAGGAATGGGTTTGTGTATTTTATGCTGTATAAGCTGTGGAAGCTAAACATAGATTTATTTTCCTTTCAAAATGCACAAGCCACTTTGTATACACAAATATTATATTAACAAATATTCTTATGCCAAATCATCCCGAATGTGGGGACAAAAAGATGAGGAGTAATGTTGAACGTTGCAAAGATGATATCCGTTAAATCTGTAGTATTTTCTTAACAAAATATTTGGTTTGAATTGCATTAAGTGAAGAATGTCTTTGTGTATATTTGTTTTAACAACTTAAACTTTAAGCTGGTTAAAAAAAGGCAGTATTGTTGTCCTGCAGGTGTAAGTTTGTTCTAAATATCTCAGTAAATGAAGAAAGCGATTTGTATTTCTGCAGAGGATGGCAGAGAAGGTGCTGGTCACAGGGGGAGCGGGCTACATCGGCAGTCACTGCGTGGTGGAGCTGATTCACGCTGGCTTCCAGCCGGTCGTAGTGGACAACTTCAGTAACGCAGTCAGAGGTAAGCGCCCTGCGTTTGATGTCATAAACTTGATAAGTGATCCCAGTGTGTTTGTTGAGTGCAGTGATACTCATATTTGGCGTGTGTGTGTGTGTGTTCTACATCCTGTTCTGAATGGAGGAGAAGGGGATGTGCCAGAGAGCATACACAAGATAGAGAAGCTGCTGGGCACAAGCATTGAGTTTCATGAACTCGACCTTCTGGATCGTCCTGGTTTGGAGCGACTCTTCAAAAAGGTGAGAATGTCCACAAAGCTGATAAATTCATTTTATTAGAGGTAAACCAATAACTACATGCATTACTTACAGTTGTTTTAGTACAATTTTACAGTAATTAAAATAATAAACATTTACTTTAGTCGTTGACAGACGTTTGCAAGTTTAGATTTTTAATCAGATTAACTTATAAACAAATATTTGGCAGATGAATGGATAATTAAACTTAAGGACTCACTGAGTTGAGCAGAGAAAAAGCACTTAATATATCATAGTTACTATTTAGTTTTTAATGGCCCCAGGTCAACTTTTACTTAATTTAAAATGTGTACTCCTTTTACTACACAGTGTTATGTGTTTTTCAGATTTTATTCTTCGTAATGTTATTGCCCTTATTTACTGACTTGTATTATTTTCGTGTGCCGTACGTCAGTGAAAGATAAATTTCATCAATGCCTGCATTATTTGTAACAAAGTTTTGAATCTTGAAAACAATTGGAAAATACTTACAATTTATTAAAGTTAAATCCGTTAACCTCTATTAAGATACAATTTATTTTAAATCAGCTCTTAAATTTATGTTATTGAATAAATGCAGCTGATAGGACAATGAAATAATTGAACATAGCTCCATGCTTTTTATACACTGCAGTTAGATACTTAGCTAGTTAATGTCATACTTTCCTTTTAACTTTAGTTACTGATTGATGTCCCTGATGGCCACCGTACTTTCTCAAATAGCCTTTAAAATAGGACCCAGGACATTTTCTTATTTGCATATGACCCGTAGAGTCGCTCCACAGCCCTCACATGTTTGTTGGTTTCAGCATGCTTTCATTGCTGTGATGCACTTTGCTGGCCTGAAGGCCGTCGGGGAGTCAGTGGAGCAGCCGCTGCGTTACTACAGAGTCAACCTCACCGCCTCCATCAACCTGCTGGAGGTCAGTTCTATTGCCTCAATGTCAATCCTCACTCTGAGATGATCATTCACTAATCATTGTCTTTGAATGGCGAGTGCATGACAGTATGTGTGTGTGTGTGTGTGTGTGGGGGGGGGGGCTTTTGCGTTTGAGCTGGATAATTTGAACCCTGCACCCTTCATCACTCTGTGTGGATCTCCTGAGTTGAATGTGCATATTACACTTATCAGCTGCTGACTGTACGCGTGTGCTGTGTTTGTGTGCATCTGCATGTTACCCAGGTTATGCAAGCTCACGGGGTCCGCAACCTGGTCTTCAGCAGCTCGGCCACGGTGTACGGGGACCCCCAGCACCTGCCCATCGACGAGCAGCACCCTGTGGGCGGCTGCACCAACCCCTACGGCAAGACCAAGTACTTCATCGAGGAGATCATCAAGGACCACTGTAAGGCGGAGAAGGTACGGATCCAGAAAGTGGAAATGTATTCACGGAAATATACACACACGCACACACACACACACACACCGACACACAGACACACACACACACACACACATTCGAGCTGTCTCATTGTTGCCTCTGTGTGTGCAGGACTGGAATGCAGTGCTGCTGCGTTATTTCAACCCAATTGGAGCTCATCCCTCCGGCGTGATAGGAGAGGACCCTCAGGGTATGCCCAACAACCTGCTGCCATATGTTGCTCAGGTAGATGAAATACACGGCTACATCTGAGGGACTTGTGTTCTGCACCATGTGTTCTACTTGGATCTGCTGAATGATTTGACCGGTTTGAATTACCTCTATTCTCCTCCTCAAAGGTTGCCATTGGGAGAAGGAAGTGCCTCAACGTATTTGGGAACGACTATGACACAGTCGATGGGACAGGTGACGAAAAAGATTGTGCACAGATTCAATTGTGCCTTGAAATATTGTTTTGGGCAGAGGGCACTTAGAGATAGGGTGGGTTAGATGTTTCTGAAACACTATTTGACCTTTTTCTTTAAATCCTGATAGCCAGCAATAAATAGAAAGCCGCCTGGGGAAAGAAATTTAAATAAGGGTGCCTGTGGCCCTCGTAGGACTGTAGTGAACACGACAGCCCATCATTTCATTCAGTTAAATGAAATGATGGGCTGGTGAGCCTGTATGTCAAGAAGCGGGGAATTAGCTGTGACGAGCGGTCGGAGGGAAGGGGGTGTGGTGTATGGGTTGCATTTTTGTATCCTGCTCTTGCTACCTTCTTGCAAGAAGGAATACCAACCCTATCTTTAATAACAAGAAAACTATAATTGCATTGGTTTCACTAACATTCAGAATCATTTAAGGAAGTTGTTTATCCCTCTCTGTAGGTGTGAGAGATTACATTCACGTCGTAGATCTGGCAAAGGGACACATGGCAGCTTTGAAGAAGCTGAAAAAGGACTGCGGCTGCCAGGTAATAAGAAACACACACTTTCTGCCTGTGGGTACACCCTTGAGGTATTTATTGACGCGCTGGCATTTGTGCATCATTGTGTATGTGTCTGTAGGTTTACAACCTCGGAACAGGAAGGGGCTACTCTGTGCTCCAGATGGTGAAAGCCATGGAGAAAGCCTCCGGGAGAGAGGTGAGTGATTTGACTATGAGGTTGGCCTCTTATCCATTAATGTTTCCTTCTATTTAGGCTAAACCACTCTGTTTTTAATTTATTTGTCAATGTACAATATGTCCTCTCTGTAGATCTCATACGAGATCGCCCCTCGTAGGGAGGGAGACATTGCATCCTGCTACGCTGACCCTAGTCTGGCTGAGAAGGAGCTCGGCTGGAAGGCCGAATTTGACCTGGAACGAATGTGTAAATTAACTTTTTAATTTCATCTGATCCTCCTCCTCTTAAAAATGACGTGTTGTTATTGATTTATCTTGTTGAAGAAAATCCCACATTTTGCTGTGATGTGTCCCTACAGGTGAGGATCTGTGGCGCTGGCAGTCCATGAACCCCACAGGATTTTCCAAAGCCCCAGCGTCTTGATACGACTGCGCAGACTGTCGTTACATGTTATTTCCTCTCCACTCTTAATTGACAGTTATCAGATTTTAAAATGATTGTTTACAAAGGGCTTTCAGTTTTTTCTTTGTCGTTTTCATCGGATCAACGATGGATATTTTCTCTATAAATGTATTGATCTTGAAGCCATAACAATGACAGATTAAATACAATTTCTTATTGGAGACACAGAAGCTTATCATTCCTCTCTATATGAAACTGATGCAAATGATTGTTAGGTGAGTTTTAATTAATGTTGATTGACAGCGTTTTACCACATTGAGATTAAACCACGATGATTCAGTGTGACACAACCAAACCATGAGAATGTTCTGGTATAAGAGGCTCTCTCATCTTTACATAGCACATAACAGCTGTAAGGTACGGTGGCCCTGAAGTGCAAATTTTCTAATCTTATGATGTGTTTTCTGATTTGGTGCTATGTTTTTTTTAATACTTGCCACGACGTAGTCTTGTACTTGCCAATGGGATTAATTATTTGCAGGTTTTTTTTGTATTATTGACTGTTGTGTTTTACTCTTTGCCGTTGGTTTTTCTTATCCTTGCAGTTGCAATTTCTCATTTGCTGTTGTCGTTGGCTGTTGTGATTTATCTTTGTTAAATTTTCTCCCATTCTCTTATACCTATTCTGTTGCATCTTCTACTTGTGCTGTTTATTTTTTCCTATTTTCTGTTGCGTTTTCTTATACTTGCCATTGCATATTATTCGCCTCGGTGTGTTGTGATTTGCACTTCAGGGCCACCATAACACCACCTTTAGGGAAGTCACAGGACAATGAATAAATCTAGCAGAATGACTAGATTAGTTGTGATTCAGTATCACCATTAAAAAGCATGCCTGCGGGTCTGTTGTATTAGAATAACCCTTATATTATAACAGTGGATTATTCAGCATTAACACAGTGTACATACAGTGGTCTGATTCAAACGGGGCACTGGGGCTTTAAATGGCTCCTTGAACCCTCGGGCACCCAGTTAATAAACACCCACGTCAGCACAGAGCTCCATTCGCTCTAACCGGGTTTCGGTCTTTAGGGCTGAGCAGGAAGTGGCAGACTGGACCCTGGACGAGCAAAAAAAGAGGCGCAGGGAATACATTTTAAAAACCATGGATATGGTGGCAGACTTGGGGGCGAGTAGACTCTATCGGGCGCCGGGTGAATCGAGTCACCAGTGAGTATCGATGGATTTTGTCTGGCGGGAGGGTGGTTACCACGGCGTGGGGCGTAAGCGGGTCCTGCCGACACCTCACGCCTGGGAAGGAGTCTCTGGGTTTGGGCGGCCGAGGCGAATCCTCCCCGCTGCTCGCTGCGCTCCGACCGGACCTCCGGCGAGGAGTGCGGGGTGGCGGTGCTAAAAACGGGCGTATTAGCGCGTCTCATCCCGCCCCTGTCCGCGCTGCACATACACATTTGTTATCAGCTCGCAGCATGATCACTTGCTGGAGGTTTGTGGCTATTCTTATATCCATTTTTTTGCCCTATTGTGTGCGGTGGCTGGAGCCTGAAGTGGGCGTCGCTCCAGGACAGACTGGGCTGCTCCGGTGCTCCGCTGCCCGCTTTTCCCTCTCGGAGGACTGCAGCACTGTGGCTTTTTTAGGTCGACGTGTGTGTGCGTGTGCGTGTGCGTGTGTAGCGGAGGATTTCTCAGGTAAAGATATGACACATTTCTGGTCCGTGTGACAGGGGGAGCAGCGGGGAAGAGTCTCCGGCGGCCGGGCGTTGCATCGTGGGTTGTAAATCGGGCGCTGCTGCTGCGGAGCCTCGTCAGCAAACATCGCATAATTAAAAATGAAAGCGTGTAGTTCAGGAGGACGGATGAGTAGAATACTATTGAAGGAGAAGAAGTATTCAGCAACATTAGGTTGTGGTATATTTATCATTATGGTGTGTTATTGATCGGTGATCGATAACACACATCGGTGATGCTGCAGACAGCGGGGGTCTCTTGCCCCCTCCTCAGGTGTGGTTGTTGGGTTTTGTCACCCGATGCTCCCTGACTGGAGTCGGGTGTAGCCCTATGGTGTAGCCCCATTAGAGGAGGTTTTTTGTATGAAGGCTCCTCGAGCCAATCACAGCGCATGATCTCCTGTGGGCGGGAGCTGGGGCTGAGCCAGTTCAGGGACAAAGGCACACGATAATTGATAGATTCATCCTGGGGTCCTCAAAGTGGGGTCCGGGGCCCCCCAAGGGACCTTGAGGGGTCGCAGGGGAATCATTTATTTTTGCCATGTTTTCATCCAATTGCAACACACTGAAAGAATGTTTAAATTTGGTCCTGAATTTCATGCATTTCCTCTAATATAACATCAAAAAGCAAAACATTTATTAAATGAGGTCTGTATAGTTTGTGTCAGTTAAAGGGGACATATAATGGCCATTTTACCACAGTTGATATGGTTCCTTGGGGTCTTAATGAAATGTCTGTAACATATTTTGGTCAAAATACGAGGTAATTACAAGGTTAATTTAAAACAGCACATTTTACCCTGTCTAAAACAGCCCTCCTCAGATTGACCTGTTTTGAGTGCCCCGCCCCCCTCACCCCTGGTGAGCCTGGCTGCGAGAGCCCCAGCTCCCCAGTGCAGCCCCGCAGTGGGAGCCTGTCTGAAGGGTAGCAGCAGCGAGCTAACGCTAGCCGGGCTCCACCGGCCCGGTTAGCTCGCTCCTCCAAGGCCATGTAGCGAGACTCCCTACAGGGGCATGGTGTGACTATGATGTTTATTTTCCGGTCGTAATCCCATTCGACGCACTCTAGCGTATCGTTTCTGACATAGAGGAACCACAACAAATCGCGGGAGTTGATTTTTCCAGAGCTTTTGGAACGGCAGACATGCCAGATACCAAATTAAAGTGTAGAAGCACTACAAAAGTGGAATTTTCATATTATGTCCCCTTTAAAGGATCCTTGAAGTGCAAGAGTTTAAGAACCACTACATAAATCAATGGGTGTTTATTGTTTTTTTAATGTAAAATGCAAATTATTCAAATTATATTCTTGGAAGTTCAAAATCAAGATGTAAGTGTCTCAGTCTAAATAATGAGGGACACAAGGTTTATTATTTTCAAGCAGAACAGTTCAGTGCCTGATGCACACAGCCAGTGAGAGTGCTGTCATGTTGTTTCCTGCAGGCAGCCTCAGAGGTGGTTCAACACCGCCGACATCACAGTGGCTCACCAAAGCAACCTGCTGAAGCAGCTCAACCAGCAGCGGCGTCAGGAGCTGTTCTGCGACTGCAGCGTGCTGGTGGAGGGCCAGCTCTTCAGAGCCCACCGCAACGTCCTGTTCGCCAGCAGCGGCTACTTCCGCATGTTGCTGTCCCAGGGGCCCGACGGGCTGTCGGACCCCGTCATCAGCGCCACCTTCGACGTCTTCAGCCCCGAGACCTTCACTGTAATCCTAGATTTCATCTACTCCGGCCAGCTGGATCTCTCTAGTCACAACGTGATCGAGGTGATGTCCGCAGCCAGCTACTTGCAGATGAACAAGGTCATCAGCTACTGCAAGAACTTCATCAAGTCGTCCCTGGACATCAGCATGAAAGATGAAGACAGTGACCGCTGCCTCAGCTTGTCTGAGACCTGCAGCTTTACCAGTGGGGCAGGAGAAGAGACCCCCGAACAGCAGCAGCAGGGCCCCTGCTCTGTCAGTCCACCACCTGCACTTTGGACCAGGGACAACTCCAGATCCCAGTCCAGCTTCATTGGGAAGGATCCAGACCTAGACTCTTCAGCCTCAGCTATAAAGACAAACCCAAGCAGCCCTGCTAATGAGCTCAGTGTGGAGGCTGAGGACCTACAGGACCCGCAGGACCCTCTGTACACATTGCCCAGATCAGAGCGCCGGAGAGGTAAAGGAGGAACCAAGAGGAGGGTGCCCAACAGCAACCGCGCTCATCAACACGAAGAGTTAGACCTTGAGGAGGCTAGGACAAAAAAGGCTGAAAAGGCCGAGGAGCTTTACGCAACTCTACCACAGATTGTCAGTGTTATTGGACACTTTAATAAAGGTGAGTTGTGCAATCGGTCAATAAAATGGAGAATCAGTCATGTTTTTACCTTTTCCAGAATTACATCAGTAGCAGAAATGCACGAGTGTGACCCTGAAAAGAAAACCACTCCTGTAGACAGTGATTCATATGGGAACAAATAACAGTTGTGTGAACAGCTTCACTTCCTCATTGCAGACTCCAACCACATGATGCGCTTCAAATGCCCCTTTTGCACCCACACTGTGAAGAGGAAGGCCGACCTGAAGCGCCACTTGCGTTGTCACACTGGGGAGAGGCCGTACCCCTGTCAGGCCTGCAATAAACGCTTCACCCGCCTGGAGCACCTCCGCAGCCATTTCGAGACGGTGGGTGCAAGTACAACCAGGAAGTGAAGCCCCTGCACAGAGCTACAGTAACACAAGCTGTAATGTAACACATCTGCTTTAAACACATTGTTCTCCACAGATCCATCAAGCCAGGAAGCTGGTGTGCAGGAAGTGCAAGTGTCAGGTCACGGAGGAGACGGGACATGTGGTGTGCGAGGGCTCGCGACGCTACCGCATGTGCTCCGCGTGCATCGAGGAAGTGGGCTGTGACAACATCCCCATGGACGGTCTGGAGGAGGCCGACGACGAGCCGGCCCTGCTGCTGGGCGTGGACGGGGAGGAGGAGGGGGACAGCAAGCGGAGCTGGATGGTAACAGACGACGACGATGACGACCTGGCTGAGGACTCGGGGGCCGACCTCATCATCCAGCAGGTGGACGACAGTGATGAGGAGCTGCAGTGAAATGGGACCAAAGTGTGTGTGTATTCATGTGTGTGTGTGTGTGTGTGTATGTGTGTGTGTGTGTGTGGGTGTGTGAAATCCATGCAATAGAATTTATGCATAAAAGAAGTGATCCACTGCTGTAAATACACACATTTATGATGTATTCTTTGTCTATTAGTTGAATACATAGACGGTATCTATAAATGGATGAGACGAGGCCAAAAGTGATTTTGATTGCCTCCTGGTGGCTGGCTGCAGAATAGGTCATAAACCCCTCCTGTTAATGGAGCGGACGTGGGCAAGACAAAAAAGTCAAGTTTTTTTTTCTCAAAGATGGTTTCTGACATTTTAGTTAGTTATTATAATACTGATAAGATTTGTTTTGGTGTTTTGGAGAAACCGTGGATCCATCCCGTCGTTGCAACTGTGGAGATTCTGATTCAGATTCCACATGCGCAAGATGGCAGCGCATCTATCCAGAATATTTTGGCTTTGATTCTGGATAGACCGAGGAAGTGTAGACACGTCCTACGTCTTTATTTGCAGCCTATGGTTGAATGAAGCTGGTTAATCTTTACTTTGAATGGGATTGTGGACCTTTGTGACAAAATGGAATGCTTTTTGTGAAGCTTCATAAAGATATGCACTATCCAAAGCATGCATATTGGTGTGTCCTGTGCGTCAGTTATATTTGTATAACTATTTCAAAGACAAGTTTTTTTGTCAAATGCATGGAAGAACAAACACCTTTGTACTTTTCTGGGACTGAACGTTTTGATATGTGGTGTTTAAGCGAAACAAAGTGACTGAACAGTGACTCTATTATTTCTCTACTGCCTGAGGGGAAAGTTTCTTTTCCATGTCTCACGATTGCAGTAGTTTTTATGATTATGTTTGATTATTATATACACTATGATATAACGCCAATTATAACTTATTTATTTTATGTTTGTTTTTTACTTTTTGACACATTAAAGATATTTTTATACATTTTTGCATTTGGTTTGTTCATCTTCATGAGTAAGAGAAATGCTGCCAGGTCAAATAACCTGTTGCTTTGCATTTGCCATTAATAATAAGATAAATACTGAAATGAATGTTAGGCATATGATTACATGGCACAAAGGTAAATTATATCAGAGCTATCAACACCTGAGTTACGTTTTAGTACTGTTTTTAATAAATACAGTACAAACTATTTTGTACTCTCATTTAATTGGTGATAAAAGTAGCTGTATGTTGATGCTGACCCTTTACAGCTCATTATTTTTTTACCCTTCTATGGTGCAATGGATAAGATTACACAAATTTATGCATGTTGAGATCATACATTTGCATCATTATTGGAATTGACTTCAAAACCTGTTTCCTCTACCTTCCACCACCTAAACATTCTTTCTAGCAAAGTCCAGGCGAGGCTATTGTAACTTGTTCTTTTACATCCCATCCTGTCTGGCTTTCAAAGTGCTGGGGTTTAGAAACCACACCTTTAAGGAACCACACCTTGATGCAGCATCTCTTTGTAATTACAGAGTATGTATCTGCTCCCAGGTGGCTGTAGTCATGGCAGCTGTGACCCTTTTTCACAGCAGACATTTAAAAAGGTCCCAATAAGAAATGATGGATGAAAAAATTAACAGTCTGATTTGCATGTAGCTGCTTCAGTTTCAGGGTCCTGGGATCGTACCTGCTAGCTCACTGTCATTTTTTACTGGGAATAAAATAATGGTAAATACTAAATAATAAATACTGACTTAATACAAAATTACATTATTTACATTTCTGAGGTCTGATTTGCTTTACATAAGTTGTAAACAATACCAAAATACCTATTTTCGTCTGTGTGTGAGTGTGCAGGCTTACGCAAAAATTACTGAACTGATCTGTTAAAAATGTGTGCAGTGGTACAATCCAAGAAAGAATCTATTCAATTTCAATACGGATTGGGATCAGGGGACAGATCCAGGATATATTTTTCTCGTTCTCTAACATTGTGAGACCGGACATCTTTCCACATAAGAGAATAATTAACGGAGCTCAATTAAGAAAATCTTACAATATTTATGAGTGTGTGTATTAAATAAAGATAAATATCTGGATCTAGTTGATTTTAATGTTGTTTCTAAGGACACAGTTAGTAGAGCAATGTATTCTAGCGGGTGTCACTCTAGTTCAAAAAGCAGTTTTCATAACCGGCCAATAGAGGTCGCCCTTGTGTGAGCCGCGGGAGGACTGAGAGGCTCCGCTGAGGAAGAGGTGACGTCCTCTGGAGGCTGGACCAACATGGCGACCGTTCTGCGGCTCATCAACAGAAGCAAGATTGGTACGGCGATGGGACAACAGTACCTGACGTTCAGCTCCGCAGCGAAGGTCAGAGAGTGCCGCAGTGTTTTACTTTACCCGGCAGGTGCTGGTGTGTCTATTCATCCTGCTGCTAGTAGTGACAACTGCGGTTCACTTAGCTAACACGGGCTGGTGCTAACTGGCTAATATATATATATATATATATATATATATATATAAATACTGTCTTTGTGTTGGTTTGTGTGTGTGTCTGTTGTGTGTGTGTGTAGGCTGGTGCTAAAGCGTGTCAAGGTCTTCCAGAGAAGGTGAAAATAGTGGAGGTGGGACCCAGGGACGGTCTTCAGAATGAGAAGGTAACATTCTAAACAATATTATTGACTGAGCTTGGTAATGACTCAACGCAGCCTCTTCCTGTTGCGCTGAGGTAAACCAGTTGCACAGGTCACGTGTTGTGCAACGTGACCTGTGCATGCTCCGGTGTTCCTAATTGTTGTTGTACCACTGTTCCCACTCTCAGACCATCGTGCCAACAGAGACCAAAATCCACCTGATTGACTTGTTGTCCGAGTCCGGGCTGCCGGTCATCGAGGCCACCAGCTTTGTGTCCCCAAAGTGGGTGCCACAGGTGAGACTGGTGTCCCAGAGCGATCCACATGCAAAGTGCCCCACCCAAAGAAGGCAGGGCAGGAACTCCAGCTTTAGGCAGTGAATGGGGCGTCTGATCTCTGTGCTAATTGGTGTCTGTGTTTTAATGGCAGATGGCAGATCAGGTGGAGGTGATGAAGGGGATTGTTAGGAAACCTGGGGTTTCGTATCCAGTCCTTACCCCCAACCTCAAGGGCTTCCATGCTGCTGTGAGTGTCAACTGAAACTTGTCAACACACTTCTCTAATGTGCTTCTTTTACACCAAAATCCCTAAAAAAAGGCGATTGTCTTTATGATTTTTTTCTCTGTGGGTCATGTTTGATGACCCAAATGTGCCAGAAACCGAGAGTTTTAATATAATAAAATATATCACCGGTATATGCCAGTGAAACAGAGCACCCTGACGCAATGCTGACGACAATGGCAGGGAGGGTGAATACCTCAGCCAGGTGTGTGCTGCAACCCTACACACAGGCCAATGGCACGTTCTTTACTGATTTGTTCTGATAGAAGGTGAAACGGACCGGATCAGGTTTGTTGATCAGTGATTGTGTTTATTGTTAAAGTGAGCGCAGGTCAGAGGGGGAGTGATGAGGAAGCTCCAACATGAGACTCTGACACAGGACGACTGGACCTTAAATGAGCGTCTGTCCTGAAACAGTGATAATAATCGATATTGTGTTATAGGCCAGCCCTACCTGGAGCCAAACCCGTCGTACCGAAAACACGTTTGAACAACGTTTTTAACATAACTCAGTTTGTTTGGAGTAAATACTACCTTAGTTTACATCTTCTATGTCAATATTTATTTTTTCTATCCGTCATTAGGATGTTTCTGTGGAAAGTTTGGCTCCTTATGTACAAATGGTCTTTTTTCCCCTCAGTGAGTCATGATGTCCCGATCATGTTGTTCCCAAGATGTAACAAACAATATGTTCATGGGTTAATATGCGCCAACACCTGGAAGTTCAATGCACGTCATTACTTCATGCATACAAGGTGCAGTATCAGCATCTAACTAAAGAAGAAGAAAATAACACAGTCACTCAGGTGTCACGTTTCTATCACGTCACATTGGATTTAACGCTGATTGTATCCCTTCCCATTGCAGACTAAACCCAGATGTTGGTTGGTGTTAGGGGCTAAAGTTACAGAGGAACAGATTATATCCTACTTCTTATACTGTTGGGAACAAAATCTATAAGCTCACAACTGAGGTAACCTTTCCCTCAATCTTCCCTTTTCCTTACTCTCACATACCACAGGTGAAGGCAGGAGCTGCAGAGGTCGCCATATTTGGCGCGGCATCCGAGCTTTTCAGCAAGAAGAACATAAACTGCACCGTGGAGGAGAGTTTACACCGCTTTGACGAGGTTATGAAAGCAGCTAAAGAGGCTGGTGTGCCAGTTCGAGGGTAGGCGCGCAGACTTGCGCTTAGTTGTTAACAACCCATTAAATCATTGTGATCTCAGTTTAATTCTCACACAAGTCTCGTCCACGTTTTTCTGGTCTTCACAGATACGTGTCGTGTGTTCTTGGATGCCCGTATGAGGGCAAAGTGGCACCTGAAAAAGTTGCACATGTGAGTTCTCACTTAATATATGTTCACATTATGTCAAATCTTTTTTTATTACGTTTTGACAAGAACCCAAATATAATAACCACATAACTCAAGCTTCTCCGTCTTGCAGGTAGCGAAGCGTCTGTATGCCATGGGCTGCTATGAGATCTCCCTGGGCGACACCATTGGAGTGGGGACTCCAGGTAGCATGACTCAGATGTTAACAGCAGTAACAAAAGAGGTGCCAGTCAGCGCCCTGGCCGTCCACTGCCACGATACCTATGGCCAGGCCCTGGCTAACATCCTTGTAGCACTACAGGTCAGAAGTGTTTCTGATAATTCACGCCAGAAGATTTTATGAACGAAGTGGATGTCATGATTTGAAGGTGATGATTAGTTAGTAGATTGAGTAAATATTGTCTCTGTTTTGCAGATGGGAATCAGTGTGGTCGACTCATCAGTAGCTGGACTTGGCGGCTGTCCCTATGCCCAGGGGGCTTCTGGGAATGTTGCTACTGAAGATGTCGTCTATATGCTGCATGGACTTGGGATTCAAACAGTAAAACGCCACTTTTTGTTTTCTCTTTGACCCTGTTCAGATCTGTCCTGAGCGCTCAGTGTAAAGGACAGGTGTGAACGCACCCAAATGGGCCCACAATGTGTCTTGAGATCCGATCACCCAGCTTATATTTGGAGATGGTCTGGGACCCACATGGTTCCATTCTTTTAACTTCGCCAACACAAACACAGTGACAACAGACACATTTTTTTGGGTAAAAATTACAATTGTTCTTCAAAAAAGGCATTTATTTGTTTGTATATAGAGCGAAGCAAGATCCGATCACAGGACACCTTTTAATTCGAGGTGTAAACTGACGAACTTTTAGCTGTGCATTTGCATCCGATTTCTCTGGAAGGATGTTAATACCACTTGTGAACATGACCTTTAGCTCCCACTGTCCTTTTGTTCCTGTGTAGTGAAGATTACAGATGTAACAGCAGCTCTTGGGTTTTTGTTTCATCATAATTTATTTAACATTTATATTTATTGTGTTCAACATGAGCTGAAACCTCCATAAATGCTTGAATCTTGATCTTGTCTGACTTTCTGTCCTCACCTCAGGGCGTGGACCTCTCCAAGGTGATATCGGCCGGAGCTTTCATCTGTCGAAGCCTCAACAGAAAGACCAGCTCCAAAGTGGCACAGGCCACGTGCAAACTGTAGACGACAGCCCGACCACGCTCTCTTACACAAACTGCACAAACCTCTGACCATGTGGCCTGGAGCTGTCGTCCTCGATACGTTCCCTTCTCTCCTCTTTAAGTTTGGTTTGTGTGAAGATATTCTTTCGATGTTTGAATGTAACTGACCCCACTCTCCGTTTCAAAAGGAAATACTTGATTAGATAATCGCTACATGAAAGCATCGATGGAACAGTGCCTTATGTAAAGTCTAATCATACACAAGCTTCCTTTCAAAAGCCACGTCTTTTTTTCTTTATGTTATTAAATAGTTTGCTTACAACAATGGAGCAGTGGGTTAGATAAAGTGAAATAAGGATAATAATATAACAAACAGGAAATGTTTCCCATTAATGGATAAACTCACTGTTGGCGTCAGAAAAGACAGAAGTGTGGTTTTGATTTTTGATCATTCTGTATCTGCTGTGACCATCATCAGATTAATGATCGATCTCAGGAGAATCTGTGGAAACATCTGTCCTAATGAATCTGGGCATTGTGTTGATTTGTGAAAAAATGGAACTGTGCACTACTCCACTCTTTGTTTTGTTTTACATATGCAGGATCACTAGTTTTACTTTAATGTGTTTAAGTATTTATTTTGAAAAGCCTGTACATATGCAACTAGATTGTGAGTTTTAAAAATAAACATATTTCATTAACTTGTCACTGATGTAATATTTTCAAAATGTTTTAATCTACACATTCTCAGTGGATATGATGAAGGCCGATGTTTGGTACCTTCGCCAGGGCCCGAAATCAGTTTCCTAAATGTGCCGGATTTTTTTCCCATCAAGATCCATGAATTATCCTCGAGAAAAAATACGAAGATGTTGAAAAAGCCTTATCTCGCAATGTTAATAAGTTCCTGGATCCGCAAGAAAAAGTTATGGGTTTTCCCCCTGACACCTTCCACTTAGTTTAATGGAAGTCTGTCCTTTGTATTTCCGGGTAGCCTTATTTACGAACAACTCACAAAAAAAAATGGACGGGGGAAAACATAACCACCTTTGCTGAGGTTAAAATGGAGTCAAAGCCATTGTTGACCATATAAGGCCCTTAGGTCTTTTCCAGATTCCATAGTGATTTGATAGTGTGTTATGGAATTGATTCAAAGTAAACACAAAACTTTTCTTTGCCGCACCTCAGAGGAACTTGACTGACGGGTCTGACAGGCGGAGTGAAGTTCTTCCTCCTGGCCTCTGTACACGGAGGAGAGACGGAGAAGTAACTTCTCACGATGATTCACAGCAATTTGAAATGATCAAAGGCTAATTGGTGTGGCAAGGAATTTAGTCATGAGTCAAAAGCAATGGAAACATTCAGCTCCTTAGTCCTGATCTGATAGAATCAGGGGAGTAAAAGTGAATTTGTGTTATGTTAATGTGTTAAGATAGAATGTTAAGTTCTCTAGAAATCCAGCTGTTTTCTGATGTGTTTATAAATCTGAAACAATTTGAATAAAAGCAAATATTTTTGACATACAAATCCATAAAAGCACCACTAACTGGTGTAGCTCAAAACAGAAAGACACATTCATTACATTTAAACTTAATTTATTCAATTTCATAAAAAACAACAACATTGGTAATAAGTGCATGAAGTACATTTCCAGCTGATGTGCACAGATTTTGACGACTGTTGACTCCACTGTGTTCCAGCTCCAGCAACAGAGTTAAACAGCAGCATTCCTTTCACCTCATTTAAATCAACAGTGGTCTCATGAGGCCAGGTTGTGCACAAGGATATCAGCAGGCTCAGCAACGTGTGGCTGTCGCTGCATAAACCTGAGAGCTGTGAGCTTATGTCTGCAGAGGATGTAAAGACACAGATAAAGATATTTCGATTTTGTTGCTGTCATTAATCTGGTCCGAGAGATTTAATGCATCATTTTTTGCAAATCTTCCAGTATTACTCAGCCATAACTGTAGGACTCTGCACCTGACATCATCACAATACGGAACCTGTCATTTTAAGCCATGATCTGAGTTTTAATAAAATAAGAGAGATAACCGGAATATGCCAGTGACAACAGAGCACCCTGAGACACCACTGTGGACAATGGTGGGTGAATACCTCGGCCAGGTATGTCCATCAGCTGCTCGCACAGGCCGATGGCTTCTTTCCTTCCTGTGTCAAAACTCCCATCCCAAGACAAACTGAAATTAGTTCTGATAGAGGGTGAAACGGTGAAGCTGGAAAGGTCCTTTATTGTTTTCAAAAAGTAACCTCACGTATCGTAAACACATACATTTGGCTCTAAATGACCTGTAAATATTGTGGATGTTGACTTGGAAACCAAAGTTCATGCTCTTAAAGAGTCTCTAGATGTGGACACAGGGGCCCACAGGATCAATCCAGTTGTGATGACTCAGCTTCCAGAGTCTGACTCGTACTGTAGTTTCGCTCGTAGCTCTGAGTCTTTACATTTTTTTGGGAGGTTTTTCATTAGGTTCTCGTCCCCAAACACCACCTAGCTTGTCCTGATTCAGGATTAAGAAGCGATGGAGAGGTTGGGAGCAGACGCCCGTATCTTCTCTTCCATTTTCAACATGGAAGGAATACGTGAAGACTTGAGCGCAGTCTTGAAGGACGGAGGGTTGTCCTTCCTGTCCGCCCTCGACATCGGCTGGCTGCAGTTGTTGAAGGGGTCGTCGCTGTATTCGTCATGTTGCACGGTTATGTTGCGGCTGCGCCTCTTCATATTCTTCGTGCACTCCGCGATGCGCTTGGAGATGAGGTAGACCATCTCGCAGATGTTCAGGACGATACAGAGGGCCGAGGCGCCGACCATGAAGTAGGTAAAGACCTTCTTCTCAGTGGGGTGGCCGATGTAGCAGTCCACCTTGTTGGGGCAGGGCCAGACCTCGCACTTGACCAGCCTTGGCAGGTAGAAGCTGTCGTAGACCCAGTGGAGGATGTAGAGGAAGGCGACCTCGATGACCGTTTTCACAAGGAGGCTGGTCAGGTAAGTCCACCACAAGCCGCCATGTTTTCTACCCGGGTTAGAGTACTTCTTGACGTTGTCATGGTACTTGGCCTGGTGCTTGCGATCACGGTCTTCGCGGTAGGCCACATGCATGACCACCATGAACGAGGGGCACGTGACGAAGATGAGCTGCAGGGCCCACAGGCGGATGTGGGAGATGGGGAAGTAGTGGTCGTAGCAGACGTTGGCGCAGCCGGGCTGCTTGGTGTTGCAGTCAAAGTCTTTCTGCTCGTCGCCCCACACTCGCTCCGCCGCCACCACATACACCATCACCCTGAACACGAACACCACAGACAGCCATATTCTCCCGAAAGCTGTGGAGTATTTGTTCACCCCACTGAGGAGGGCTTGGAAGTTCTTCCAGTCCATGTCCTCGGACGAAAGTCAAATCGTTCTTCTGTGGAATTCTTCTCTAGTAGTAGTTTATCCTCAAACCTGGAAATAACAAAATGAAAAATGAGTCAGCATGTTCTCACTGTCTGCTTCATTTTCTACTCAGTGAACATCAGTGTTAGCGCTGCCTCTATCCTTTTTAATAACACAGAACTTTTAATTCGGACTTTTTCAAATCATTACCTTGTCTTCCAAATTTGATCTAAAGTGAAAACATCCCTCACAGAACCGATTTCTCAGCTCCACCTTAAATGAAGTCACCACAATAACACACAGGGAATAGGAGGCCTGGAGCCAAACCCGTCGTTAAGAAAACACGTTGGAACAACGTTAGTAAAATTACTCAGTGTGTTTGGAGTAAAATACAACTTTAAATCTTCTCTGTCAATATTTATTTCCTATGAGTCATTAGGATTGTCCCGCTGAAAGTTTGACTCATTATGTACAAATGGTCTCTAAACATCACACAATTAAATCACAGAGGCTGCTAACGTGGCCGCTTCGTTAAAGACAACGAATCAACCCAATCTGAAAACTCTCGTTTCCAACTGGCTGAGAGGCGACCTGAGAAACTCTCGAAGAGCCACTCATCTCAGACACATCAAAAAGTTCGTCATGAAGAGTTGTTTCCACTTACCAACAGAGGCTCTACTCCATGATGAGTTCAAAGACGCGTGATTCCATGTATTTCCACTGATTTGTTCCTGTTTGAAAGTCCTTTTAGTCCTTTAACGCGCAGATGAGAGTCCCCTGCGCCAGGTAGCGAGCGCCAGTGTTGAGAAATGCGTCCGTGGGTGGGGTTAAAGAAGAAAGACTGGAGCTGCTTCAGAAGATCGCCCCTTTTTTCTTTCTCTACTCCCCTCCCTCTGCTTCTCTGCCTCTGTCTCGCTCTCCCTTCATTCCGCACACGCCAGGGTTCAGGGACTATTCCAATATGAATAGGCACATGTCCTCAAGTTAAAATGCGCACAAACATCTCCAGGTACCTGGAACAGGAGGTGGAGAGGAGGTCTACACGTGGAGGATAATGTTTCAGGGGCAAGATACCCAATCACAGCCGTTGTGGTTTCGAGCCCACACATGGTTCAGAGCTGTGGTGGGTAAAATGGGAACCACCAGGGGATCCAATGCAGTGCCCTGAGGAACATTTTAGTTTTATTTCAAAGTACAATATATATTTCAAAGGGACATGTGTTCATCATCTACATTCATATGTTTCAGATGAATAGAATTCTATACCAAGGTTCATCTGATAGCATATATGTCTCTTTATAATTGGTTAAATTAAGCATTTAACATCAATGTGACTGTCTAATGTGACTAGAAATATGTTTTAGTGATTACATCGCATCACTGTATTCCTGAGCCATGTTTCCAGAAACACAACCCATTTTCATTGTCTCAACTTGTTTAGCAGTATGTACCATACGTAAGAGGCCGACACACCCTGAACTTAATACATTTTTACGTTGCGTGTGTATGAGGAGTGCTAGGCAAGACTTGTTTCCTGATTTGTTGTGAGGGGGTAAACAGGGAGAAGTTTTTTCTCCTTTACCCAGATTTATTTCCTCAATTCCTCTTTCGCCCCACGCCCTCAGGGGAGCCCAAAAGCTGTATTGTGTTTCCTTCATTCTTTATAAGAGAAGGCTCAACTCAAATAACACCATTCATGAACTCACAGTTCCACCCATGTGCCAGTCTTGTAGAATGAGCAGCCTATTATCAGGAGTGTCTGTAGAAGTTCGTAAGCCCCCATGATGCTGTGAGGATTATCAAATATCACCTCTCTGTGCCACTACCTGCGTGTTCCTGCAGAAATGTCTCTGCATTCAGACCTATTGATTTCCGTGTTTACACAATGGTAAAGACATGTTCACATATCACGGGCCTCAAGTCCAGTCAAGTGTATTTGTATTTCTCAGAGCAGTGACATCTCAATGGGAGTCTTTTATGATCACGGCCGAGCCCTAAAGTTCAAACTTTCCACATTCACGTCATATAACAGTAGGTGCCACATGCATTATATTGCCGAGTAACCTGATGATCAAGATGACTTCCGATTTGACGTTGAGACATAGATTGAAAGTTCAAAATGTGTCTTTGTCTCACTTTATGTAATAAACAAGTTAAACAAAGTTTGTAGTTCAGTCTGTGAGCAGATAAACCTCAGCTGCCAAGTCTTCTAAGGAAGCGCCTGTGGAGCGAGGACAAGCAACTTTAGTAAGTAGTAAATAAAGGAGATGCAGTTAAGAACGACAATAATAATAATATAAGAACAAGATAATAAACCAATCAGTTGAACTTTATTTGCATAGCCCATATTCAGAAATCACAATTTAACTTTAAGGTGCAACCTCCTCTGCCCTTAACCCCCAGCTAGGTTGAGTAGAACTTAAAAACACCTCGCCACAGAAGTGTAACAGAGCACATCAACAAAATAACACATTTAAAAGGCAGTGTCTAACATAAATGGAGCGGAGCATCTATGTTTACAGTATTTGTACAGAAGGAAAACTCTGACATAGATGAATGCAGCAGCAATGGCAATTGTAATGACACAGGTATGGCCAGCAATACTAATGTATGTGAGGAGGCCCATTGTATATCTAAGCAAACTAGTGGTATCATAATCCGAGATAATTTTCTACAACAATCCATAATCCTAATTCACGATGTGGCTGCAACGATAAAGCTCAAGGACTCCGGGGAAGGAAGTGACATGTATATGAGAAACCAATGTGATGGAGAGGGAGAAAAAGGAGAATTCTGGATGGATATAATGGAGCAAATGTATTTTATCAGACTGAAAAATTGTGCATAAATGTGTATAAATATAAAAGGCAGAATGGATGTGATTCAAACTGGGTAAAATACCTCTAAAAAACAGACTGCTGACACCTTGTCTCTAACTCTGGCAGCTATGAGCTACAACTCTCAGAACAACGTAAGAAATATCAGCCGCCGGTTGTCCTCTGTGATCTGAACACAACATCTGTACGTGCCACATCTAGAGCCGCCTCGAAGACGAGAGGAGGACTCGAATGGGACGCGGGGGGAGGGGGAGACTTTTTTTGGCTTGAGATGAGCAACTGGTCCAGGCAGTCTGCCGGGACACACCTGCAGGAATGCACCCCATGACTCAACCTCTATCAGGCGACAAGTCTTAACAGGAAGGAGAAGCGCCGAGCGAAATAAACACCTCGCTTTTCGACCAGTGCTGCTGCAGCTGCGAAAGGAAAGAAACGCACCAGCAGCAAAGAAAGGAAGACAGATAATACTCAGGAAGAGATGGGAGTGGTCGCATAATGGGAGTGATAAACAAGAGCTGCACACACTAGGGCCTCTTTACATTACATAATTTATTTTTGTTTAATTAACTACTCATGTCCAAGGCCAAGAGGCCGTTTGGACAATATTTCCTGTGGTAGTGCAGAGGTCAGTGTGGAAAAAATGTGACTCACATCCACACACACACACACACACACACAGATTTTTGTTCTCATCTACACCTTGTGGTATCTCGTCTTTCCAGTATTGTCGGTTTCATCTGTAGAGACTGTGAAGTTTCAGCTGCCACTCCAAAACACTATAGGTACACAAGTTGATTTCTGTAACAACTAGTTACTGTATTAATCCACAGGCCTCATCTGTTCACAGGTTTCATTGGTAGTACTGAACTGAAACAGATGTTAGCGGTGCCAGTGAGAAACGTTGTACCATTGTTTGTGGAAAGTCTTTATCCAGATAGAGTTTCTAAACGATGATATTTATAGACATCAAGTCAATAATGTATTCACTTTCACTACGCTGATGATCTAGTTCGAGGTTTCAGAAGATGAAATCTCCCACCCCCCCTGTGGATACAATTGAAAAACATCCACCGTAAGTACACAAGCCATCTTTTTACCCTTCCCTGGCACGTTGCAGTGTAAATACTGGATTCATCCATCCAGACGGTGCCCGGGCGGTTAAATTCCTGTGCTGGGTGGTTCCACGCGTCAGGGCAGATGAATCAGAGGAGTGGGAGACTCCTCCTCTGCCCTCCTCTAAGTATCAATCATGCCAAACAATGAGGCCGCCGCTCATAGCAACAGGGCGTTCTGGTGTGGCCAGTGGGGAGGGAGGGAGGGAGGTATTTTTTTTGTGAAACACATGGAAAAAGGGGAGGCAGAAAGAAAGTATGAGACGGAAGTCACACCATACAGTAGCAGGATCAACATGCTCTTCTCCAGGGAGGCAGCCACTTCACGTTGGTCTGTGCCAAGATTCTTCTGTGTATTAGTAACAACCTGTTCTGAATTAAATTCTGCCTCAACTACTCTGTGGGGACCACATGAAGAAAACAACACATTTTCCAAAACACAAAAATCTTTAATGAAAAGTATGTGAACAACTCTGTAGCCATGAAGTCTGAAGAATGAAAAAAAAAAAAACCCTGATGTCAACAACAGCAAAAGCTGAATTTCGACTTCATTGTTCTCTACACAACAACACAATCTCTCAAGACTTTTGATAAATTACATAAAGTACAATATTTACAACAAGACTTCAACATGCAAGAGAAGGGGTAAGACACAGTACATTGAAGGCTCTGAGGCTGGGCACAAGCAGAGGGAAAATCTTACACAGAGAACCACATGTGTACTCTCCAAACCAGAGGGTGACTCATTGGCTGGATAAAACAAATTATCTTTTTTTTCTTTTCAGGGACTGTAGTGTAGAGCTTGAATGTGTTTAAAAAATCAAATCGAATCAAATCAAACAGCAGAGATCACATTCCAGATCAGTGACACATTGGACTTGTGGTCTCCTCTGACCCTGGACCCAGGAACAGTCAGGAACTAACGCCATCGTGGTTCAGTCTGTGAGCAGACAAACGTCAGCTGCCAAGTCTTTTAAGGAAGCGCCTGTGGAGCGAGGACAAACAGCTTTCCTTTCTTGTGCCTCTGCTTGTTTGTTTTTTTCTACAAGTCTCTACTCAGTATCTCAAGATATGGCGACTCTGTACGAGGGTGCCGGGGTTACTGGGGTCTTTTCCCTTCCCAATTTTAGAGTGCTCTGGTCCGTCAAGGTGCTACGGATGGACATGTTGTCGGCCGGTACGTGGTGAGAGTGATGGACCTTGCTGATACATTCCCGTAAGCGTTTGCCAATCAGGTAGAGGATTTCAATAATGGAGAGCAGGATGCAGACCAGGCTGCTGACCACCATGAAGAGGGTGAAGATCTTCTTCTCGGTGGGCCGGGAGATGAAGCAGTCCACCTTGTTGGGACACGGCTTCTGCTCGCACTTGATGAGCAGTGGGAAGTCGTAGCCCTCGTAGATGTGATAGACGAGGTAGACGAAGGTGGCGTCCACGCCTATTTTGAAGACTAAAGTGAGGACGTAGGTCCACCACAGGCCACCGCGCTTCTTGCCGGTGTTCATGTAGAGGCGTCGGCAGTTCTCGCCGTACCTGAGTTTGTTCTTGCGTTCCCTGTCCTCCCTGTAGGCGACGTGCATCACCACCAGCATCGAGGGGCAGGTGACGAAGATGAGCTGCAGCGCCCACAGCCGGACGTGGGAGACGGGGAAGAAGTGGTCGTAGCAGACGTTGTGGCAGCCGGGCTGGGCCGTGTTGCACTTGAAGTCCTTCTGCTCGTCACCCCACACCTTCTCCGCCGCCACCACAAACACCATGACCCGGAAAAGGAAGACGATCGAGAGCCAGACTCGACCGAAGGCGGTGGAGTACTTGTTCACTCCACTGAGGAGACCCTGGAGGAATGCCCAGTTCATGACGAGGTCTTTTCACGGTCTGTCCTCTCTTCCTGCTGATGGAAGACAGGAGACATGTTCAGAAATGTACCAGCCTGGAACAAGTAGAGAGACCGGACATGTTGTAGAGGAGAATAAACAAGAGAAGAAGGGAAACTGAGACGGAACTGGTTCATTAACACAGGAACTCATGTGTTCACAAAAAAAAGACGGAAAGGAGAAAAACAAGAGTAAAATGCGCATAAAAGAGATTTAGGTGGTTTAAAAAATCTCAATAACTTACATTTAAGTGAACAAGACGGTCGTAGTTCGTCGCTGTACCGAGACAATCACACAACTCTTTCTCAAACCACACCACATCCTCACTGCCGCTCTCAAGTTTCTACCATCGTGCGCAATTACGCGTATCCAAAATGCCCACGTTCACAAACGAGTGAATCCAAACAAGTTCGCGTGACTTTTATACTGAGTTAATAAGAATAGCACGTGAATACTCACAGTTTAACCTCTGGTCGCGGATGAAGCGGAGGAACGGGATCAGGATGAAGCTCTGCGCTCAGACATCCAGCAGATTTCTCAACAGCACAGCGGAGAGTGAGTGGGTGAGTGAAAGAGGCGGTGGGTGGAGCTGTTGTGCTGCTGTGTCGTCTCCCCTGGCCAGGTGTGGCTGCTCCAACTCTCCCTCCCTCCTCCAGGTACATAAAGAGAACCCCCAAGGTTTTATACGGTTTGTTGAAATACAGTTGACGTCCTGTAGCCAGATCGGAATGATTTAGACTCATGTCTGTCATTTGCTCTAGAAAATGTATAGTACAAATCATGTATTAATAACGTATCATTTATTCATTATAATATAGTTTATTCATTCAATAATACTAATATAATTATAAATTTTATAATTTGAAACTTTGGAATAGCTGTTCATAAGAAATAAGAAATAATGACTGATATATGAAACTATGAAATGTTGACACTTGAAAGTGTTTTTAAGAGAATAGCACTACATACAAATTACTGAAAGAACAAAATAATTAGTAACTATTTAAATGAAATCACTAATATAAGTGTGGTTGTTTTTATTTGTTTATTTGCTTAGTTTGTTTGAATGAAACCAGTAGAACATGAAAATAAGCAGTTTTAACTGGTAAAATACTGACTGAACTAAGAAAAATCACTTTAAGTACATCATTTGCTTTAAAAAAAGTGGTCAGGTGGTTCAACAACTTTCTTTGTAATAGCTAAACATATCTGAAAAAGATACTATGTGAACAAAGTGTGTTTAATAAATATATTTATAGCTATATAACAATGAAGGAGTAAACCAATAAGTCGTTATCAAAATGCAACTTTTAATAAGTAAAAATATGACAGTCAAGCTGTAGAAAACAGTGTTCATTGAAATATTTACATGACAGAAGATGTGGCTTCAAAGACCATGAACACACACATGCTCTCACACTTTCACTGCCTCTACATACACATACAAAAAACATCAAGCGTGTGCCTCTGATGCGTTCACTCGTATTCGCCACAGTCCGAGATTATCACTTTCTGCTTCGGCTTCCCATCTTTGTTCCCCTGAGCCTGAAGAGAGAAGATCATTTCAAACGACTTGAAAGCATGTTTAAATCTATAAATCTTTATCACAATATAACAGACTTTAGTCACTGTAACACAAGTGTTTATAGCTATAAACAGGTTAAAACCTTTTTGATACCATTTGAATTTAAATTTAACACCTAACCAGTGATGCAAATAAATACCAAACATATATTTGTTCAGATTTAAAATGTTGATGACCTTTTGACACTGTGCAGTTTGCTTCATAAGAACTTCCAGCCTCTGGGTTTATTCACCACGAGTGCTCAACATTCTCAGGGCACTTTTTGTTCAACTTGCATTTCCCCATGTTGATAAACTAGCTAGCAGCCTGACTAGAGAGGCATTAGTTTACTCACAAACTCAAACAGAAACAGACACTAAGCAGCACATAGGGGAATCTGTATCTGTATTTGGTCTGGCCGAGCAGAGACATTTTCAAGATGAGCTTCGATGGTGTCGTATCACAAAGATGAAGACCCAGCCAATGCGAATTTAAGAAAGTTTCATTCTTTTAAGGTCTTCTATTTGTAAAATGTAATTAAAGAGTTCATAAAGACCTGCTGCCCCCCTGACAGTGTACTGCAGTTATGGGCACTAATTCACTTATATGTTCCAAACAGTGTCTCATTGTTTAAAACTTTATCTTTATCAATATTTATCTACTACACTAAGTAATGAAACAGACTGAACCAACAATTAGAGCATTTTATTAATTACAAGCTGGGAATGAGTATATTTAGCTCAAACCTTATGTTTTCATCTGCATTTGTTTGTTTGTTAGTTATTTGGTTAGTTTAATGATACAAAAACTACAAAGCTAATCAGGGGGCAGATCCAGGATTTGTTCACTTTTGAAAACATTGTGAGACAGATTTCTTTACATTTTTTTTTTGATTTCATGGATCTCAGACGGAGGTATATGCTTTACTTAGTGACCTAGCTTGATTCCTCTCATATAGCCTTTTATTAGTTTTGGTAAAGTTAAGCCCTTTATGTTTTACCTCCATCGCACGGAGCACGTCCATCCCCTCCACCAGCTCGCCGAACACCACGTGTTTGTCATCCAGCCAGTCTGTCTTGTCAGTGGTGATGAAGAACTGAGAGCCATTCGTGTTGGTGCCCGAGTTGGCCATGGAGAGCTGCCCTGTGAGCACAAGAGACATGGATTTAACCAGTCACCCTCAGGATCTACTAGTAAACACAAACCACCGGCCTCACCCACAGACGTCCCCACACACTAAGCACTGCTTACAAAACGACTCACCTGGTTCAGTGTGTTTCAGGATAAAGTTTTCGTCATCAAACTTGCGGCCGTAGATGGATTTGCCACCGGTGCCGTTGTGGTTGGTGAAGTCGCCTCCTTGGCACATGAACTGAGGGATGATGCGGTGGAAGCTGCTGCCCTTGAAGCCAAAGCCTTTGTCATGTGTGCACAGGCAGCGGAAGTTTTCTACACAAGATGTGAGAATAGATATTTGGGTTATTGTTTGTTTTTAAGTTGGAGTTAATTTTCTTTCTTTTTTTATAGGAGGTGCACAGATTAATGAACTTCTTTATGCAAGAAACCTAAGCATTTGAAGTTTCACTATGTATTTTTTAAGATGGGATGTTATCGAGGGTTCACACATATAGGAAGTGGCCAATTATATCATGTTAAAACAAATACGAAAGAACAAACACTGGCCAATCAAATCAATTTCATGCAAATACAAATCTTGCCTGACAGAAAACTTCCTAAAATAATCCTGGAGAGATGAGGTAGAGTCAGTGTGTGAACCTGGTGTGTGTTCATCTGGTTGTGGAGTTTGCTGCATGGTACATTTCTTCAGCATTGCATGGACAGGAAGAAAGTCACGTTAACACCAAAAGGCAGCTATATTGTTTGTCCTGAACTGGAAACTGATTGGTTGCAACTGCGCAAGCACCAAGCATCAGGCACATCCCCCATTAAACCCCAAAATAAATAGTACATGTGACTGGTCAGTTAGATCCACTCAGGACACTGCATACACACCTGCTGTCATGGGAACGATGTCCGCCCGCAGGAGGAAGCGTAGTCTGCCTGCCATCTTGTTGCCGATCTTGATGTCCATATATACCTGAGGATTAACTCTGCCCTTTTTAGCAGGAGGCTCAGCCTACAAAAAAAAGATCTTCATTAACCATCTTAATTGGGTTAGAGTCAGTAACACCAGCTCCAGGTAGATTGAACTGTCACCTCCTGTGTTGCCGTGGTGGTTGTTTCTCCACCCGCTGCCTCAGCATCAGCCTCCTCCGAGGTCTTCCCCGAGAACTTCTTCAGCCAGTCATCGTCCGACCACACTGAGGGAGAGCACAGTTAAAATCAAACCGGTGGATTTAAAAATCACAGCAGAGGGGAAGTCATCAGTCAATAGGTTTCCAATAAATCACCTGGTCGGGATGAGCCTTCTTTGATTCTCATGGGTTTGGCGATGTTGACTCGGACAGTGCGACCGAAAAGCTCAGACTCGTTCTGTTGAAATAAACAAAAACATTCATATCAACAGAGGGAGATTTTGATTCACTCTCTGGGTTGCGTTTAAATGGTGACCCAATTCAATGGCTCCGAAGGAAACTATTTTACTGCGCAGGAACTACAACGTGTGCTCCTACAGATGCAGGTTGTTGAATATGACCTCGAATCAAAACTAGTCTGTCGTCAAGTTTCACATGCTTTTTGTATTTGTGCATGCTGAAGAAAAAATGATACTGTCCTTACATTAGTTTTCATTTCAAAATTTGCTTTTTATCTAGTTTTAGTCGTGCAAATTAAGTTATATATTTAATATTTAAATGTTGTCGTCGCTTTCATTGATCACTGGAATGTGTATGCAGGAATGTGATCCACTTACCATGTTATCGATCGCTGCGGCTGCATCCTACAGAAGAGAAAGATAAAAAGGGTTAACCCTGAAAGATCTTCCCGGTGCAATAGCTAACTATGATAACAAATCATTCACCTGTCAGTCTACCATTAACCTTCTTCAGAATAAGACAACATGATCCTTCAACGATGCTGAACAATTTACTCCATTCTTTACACACTATAGCATCACCACAGTAATAACTGAAGATTGCCCATTACTGACAATATTTTAAACTATCTCCTGAATTAACCTCAGACCCATTCGTTCTTTTATATTATTCCTGTTTTATAAACACTGTGTGCTCTTATAATTCATTGCTGCGAAAAACCTGGATCCAGGACATTTATATGTAATTTAATTAACAGTATAATTATAAGTATTCAGCTATTTTCTCATTGACCATACTGTCATGAATTAGTTGATATCAGAATACTGCAGCTAGGGTTGGGCGTTATGACTAGAAAACTACTACAAGATAAAACTTCATCATCAGTTGTTATAGTTAATTATCAAGATAAATATCACATAATTATTTCTGTTATCTTTAAAGGCTGATATATGCTCGTGAGTGAAGGTTGAGGTTTATAGAATGTTCTTTAAGAGCAGTATGAATGTTGGATCAATATGTATTGTATTGCTATTGATAACGGTTACATTTTGGTGATTGATATTGTTTAATTGCAATATACAGCTGTAATTGCAGCCAGTTTACTTTAGCACTATAACTCCTACATACCTCAGCCATTTCAAACTCAATGAAGGCAAATCCTCGGTGCTTCTCTGAAAACAGAATAGAAAACAGATGAATGCAGCTTCACATCAGAAATCATTGAAATCCCCGACGCAGTGCAGTCACTGTACAGTTCCAGCTCTCACCTGTTTCATAGTCTAACGGTATCTGGATGTCTGTGATGTCTCCAAACGGGATAAACGCTGCGTGTAAAACCTTCTCGTCCACCTCCTCCGCCAGACCACCTGAACACAAACACACAACTGAGCTCGACAACAGGCAACAAATCCGCCTATTCATGGAAGTGCATCTACTCCTGTGTATAGTCGATGTTATGCGCATTTTAACGAGAGGAAAACGAGGCAGGTTTACGTGTTGTATTCAAGATCCTGGACCTTTCACCTTATGTGTAGTGTTGTATTATTTCACTGTTGAACCACATTGCACCGGCTGCTTCTCCCCGCGCAGTAATTCACGTTATATCCACTTTACACATGTTTGTGTTTTACACCATCGAAGCAACAACACAACCGAATTAACTGCGCACACTGAAAAAAACGTTACTTCTGCAAGTTTTAATGAGAAATAATAAGAACTCACCGACATACAGCACTCGTTTGGTAGACGCCATATTGGATCTGACCCTTCAACCCTAACCCCGGGAGGTTGTGATTGGTGGAGGGTCACTAAAGCCCGCCCCTTGGTCTGGTGAGCTGTACCGCCCCCTGTCAGGGGAAACCTGAACTTCAACTTAAAATGTGTGGAACAGTTTTGTATTTATCAAACTAAAGAGCAATGTCATTATAATGATAATAACGTTTATGCTTTTATATGCTTGATCTCAGTTTGACTGAAACAAAATTATGCACTTGGATGAAATGTGGTGCTCTATTATCTCTGCTGATGATGGTCATTAGATAACTGGACAGAATGTCATCTAGCTTTTTCATGATAATAATAATAAGGATAATAATGATGATAACAATAATGATAATAATAATATAATAGTTATACAGTATTATTTTTTACAGTTACAAATTCTAATATATAATTAGAATAAACAAACAACTCATAATAAATTTAGGGAAGTGTCTCGTGATAGGAGAAGCAACAGCGTTATTAATTTAATAAATTATGAATCTTTTCTAAAACTTTTTGTAGCTGGTGAACATTCCCTGCTAGAAATAAATAAGGCTTTTAAGGCTCTTAAGTTCATCGTGTCCAATGAGCTGTTTGACCTCTGACCTTTCTAAAAACCTGTGGAGAATATGGATTAAAACTGGCTATTTTAGATATCGTTATTGTTGACATGATAACCAGAGGGAAGGGATTAAAAAAACCTGGCAACCACATATTTATTTTAACTACTTGTAACGAATGTACACAAATTCTTGTTTGACCAGCTTCATTAACAGTTTAAAAAATATTCCTCATATGAAAGTGTCATCATGCTTTGTTTGCTTATGATTAAGCATGCTAATAATCCCTTTACTTTGCGCTACAGGTTAAAGTGTTGGACTCTGTATTATCCTACAAGACATGTATTACCATCAACCAGCTCTACATCATCCTCCTTATCAATGAGCTTCTGCCCTCTGATCTTCTCCGCTGCAACACTTTTAGTTGAATGTAATTTGACCAAGGAACAATAAGGAATGACGAGATCTATAATTTATAAAAGCTATAAATTTAAAAATGACAGTTTAAGCAACACATTCAAGTTGACAGATATTTATCCATGACAACATCGTAGACTTAAATACAAAATTAGATGCAATTAAAGATTAAGAATTTAAGAGCTCAATTTAAAAACGTTTAAAAGGCAGACCTTGAAATCCTGGTTATGATTATTACCTTGATGTTTCTAATTTAAGGATCAGTGACAATTTTCTAAAAGAATTTTATATTGACCTATCAATCTGTCTTGAATGCGAAAATACCCTTTTAAGAGGTAAACTTAAATACTATCTTTCCCCCTTAATGTCACTTTTATCAACCATTAGTTCGAAGGACTCCTGCTCAGCCAAAATAAAAATACTGTATGATATTTAAATTTATATAATTTATGGCCTGACAATTCTGCCCATTACCCTGTAACACTAATGACTGTTTCCCAGATAAACACACTATAATGAAACTGATCACAACAGGTTACGTTCAAGGATTAAATAACACAAGAGTGGTGACCTTGATGTATCAGCCCTTTATTGAGAATACCACACACCCATGAAAACATGATCGGATGAGTCCTTCATTTCAAATCAAGTATCAAATGTCAAGCAAAGAAAAAGAACGAGGCTCATTTTCCTTCTAGAAAACGTGTATCTCTTTCGCCAGTGATTGAAGGACCTTCGTTCAAAATTCATTTAAAACGTATTACAGATCTAAAAAATTATTAACTGAAATGTTTTTTAAATGTTCAAGTATTCTTCAAAATTCCATTTTTCCTTTTTTTTCTTGGTTTTACATTTTTGCATAATACTTCAGAAGGCTCTGGTGTTTGGAGTCAGCGTAGTGTTTCTCTTCCCATTGGCTTTTTCTTCGCCCTGAAACAAACACACTTTTCATTAGTGCCACAAAATATCTAATATGCATGATCATGAATTGGTTTTCTGTTAGTGTATGATCATACCACTCCATTACAACACACAGTCTTCAGGATGTGGCAGCAGCAGCAGTAGTAGCCATGGTGCCCACTTTTTGAGTGGCGTCTTTCTTTGCCTGATGGGCCTGAAGCACGGCGACAGCTTCTTCCACCTGTACAAAGAGATCGTAAAGTATCAGGTCACAGTGTGCAGTGTGCTAATTGGATGTCAGCCCCTTCAGTGTGATCAGGACAGAGGTGGCCACGTACCTTTGAGCGCAGAGATTCATGAGACTCCAGCATGTGAAGCAGCTCAGAGTTGTCGATCTCCAGCAGCATGCCAGTGATCTTTCCCGCCAGGTTGGCATGCATGGCCTGAATCAGAGGGAAAAGACGCTCCCCTAATCGGAAAAAAAAAGTGAAGGAGAATAAATCAGCTTGTTGAAAAATGTAAAATCATTTAAATAAATTCATTGTGAATAGACGTCTTACCCAGCATCTGTTTCTGCTCCTGAGGGGGTGCTGCAGCCAGCATGGATGCTGTGAGGGGCTCCTGGCCCTGAACGTGCACAGCTGGCTGAGCCTGAAATAACACATAAAGAAGTTAATAAGTACAAAAAAAATCTAATTATTTTCTGAAAGAGAGGATGTTTTGACTGATTTTTTGCACACACCTGCTGTAAGGCAATCGGCTGCACCACCTGAGGGTTGGGGTTGCGGACGCCAGTGGCGTATTTGTAAGGTGGCATGGCTCGGGGGCCTGGGACACCCATGGAGGGACGAGGAGCCATGGACTGGCCAGCACCTAGTGGCGAATAGAAGAAATGGGGCAAGATTTACACAGATTCTTGACAACTTTTACAGTATGGTGGTGTATGGGGATCTGTCTGCCCGCTTGCTAGGGAACACACCTCGTGGTCCCTGTGTGTTGTTATTAGGAGTCATGTGTCTCAGGTTGGCCCGAGGTCCTGGCTGACGCAGTGAGTTGGGGATCCCCTGGAAACCACCTGAGTGACAGAAGCATTAATGGTCTCCATGTGTAACCGCACGCAGGTTTTAAAATGAACAATGAAGTTTGAGTAAACTAAGTAACTGATACGACCTGGACAGACCTGGTATTAACATCCTTCCTGAAAGATACCATCCCAAGTGGACAGTTCTAAGTTTGTCTGTTCACACCAATTGTGATCTCACTTTCCGGCTTTCCATGCCAATTAACAAACAGGACTTTTATGTTCCTGAGGCCAAAGTTTGTTTTTACCCAGTCTGAGTTTACAGGTGTGAGATCTGAGTGATCAGATCTCAGGATGCATTGAAGATGCTCCGAGTGCGTTCAGACCTGAACTTTGTCGTTTGATCTCACAGGACGGATGTTAATACCAGGGCTGAAAGTGGTGATAGATGCATCGTCAAATAAAGCCAAACACTCACCTTGACCTCTACCACCTTGTTGCTGCCACCGGGGGTTGGGCCGCATTTGGGCCAGCTGATTGGGTGCATAGTATGTAGTCCTATTCTGGGCCTGCTGGACATAAGAAAGAACGAGGTCAACTAACAGTGTCATTTGAATTCTGAATTAAAATAAAGTATGTCAGCATATTTGGAATCTATTGTATCTAAGAGAATCTCCCTGTCGAATCCAAAACCACAGCGATTAACAATATTAATAATGCATTTTTTTGACATTATCTTTCTAGAAAGCAAATGACATCCGACAATATATCATAAATAATCCATTATGGGATAGATGCTATGTATGGCAGACTGATCTAGTCAGATGTGTCTTGAGTTGAGATTCAAGCAGTTTGATAGAGTCCAGTTGTCTGATGTGAGGTGGGAGAGACCTCCAGAGTCCTGGTCCAGAGCATCTGAAGGCTCTGGCTCCCAGAGTGGTGAGTTTGAATGTGGCGACAGCCATAAACAATTTTATGATTTTTATGTATCTATGATTCTGGTCAACTTGGTCACACCTGTGGCACTGCTGGCATGAAGTATCCGCTGGTGGGCTGGAACTGATTGATGATGGCATTAGCGGGCATGGCTCTCATGCCTGCGATGCGCTGCATGTACTGATTGGTGAGGTGGGCCTTGCGCTCCTCTTTGCGCTGAGCCAGAGCCACGTAGAGCGGTTTGGAGCCAACGATCCGGCCATTCATCTCGGTCACAGCCTTGGTGGCTTCTTCAGGGGAGGAGAAGCAGACAAAGCCGAAGCCTTTGGAGCGGCCCTCCTCCAGCATCACCTGAAATGAAGAGGGAGAGTGTCTGAGTAAATTCAAACATACACATTGTTTCAATGCTGACCACTACCCTCCCACTGCCAACAAAGTTAAAGACACATCCCATCCTGGACATCATCTTTTAAAGCTGCTGCCCTCTGGGAAAGGCTTCAGGTCTTAAAAATGAACCCCTTTAAAACAGTTTCAACCTCATGGCCATATGTATTCTGAACACTGCAATGACTTATCTACATATAATGGCTGGTGCAATTTGTTTGTTTATAAGAATTTCCCTTTTTCTTTCAGTGAATTTCTCTCTTCTCCGACTTTTTTAGTCTTTTTCCATCCATCCATCCATCCACTCACCCATCTATCTTCTCATCTACCCATCAATCCACCCATTTTGTACAGTATAAGTGTTTTATTTTGTAGTGGTGATGCACCGCAGGATTATACTGATTTTATTTACCTTGGCACTTGTGATGGATCCGAATGGAGAGAACTCCTTACGCAGTTTCTCATCATCGATGGTGTCGTCCAGGTTCTTAATGTACAGATTTACACCCTGAAAGGACAACAATCAACCATTAAGTTTCGTTGAAAAAAACATACGATCGAATAAAAATATATAATAGTGACTGTATCTAACGTTTATGTTCCTGCTGACCTGGTAACGACTGATCCTTTCTTGTTTCAGCATCTCAAACTTCCTCTTTAGCTCGTTCTGCCGCTCCATCTTCTTCTGCGCCCGCCCCACAAACACGGTCTTGCCATTGAGGTCTGTGCCGTTCATGTCCTCTACTGCCTTTGGATGAAGACAGAGTTATCAGAGGAACTTTCTAGGACATTAAAATACACATTTCACATTTCCATGGGGCCAAAGTACCTTGTTGGCATCCTCGTGTTTCTCGTAACTAACAAATCCAAAGCCTCTGGATTTGCCAGTGGGGTCTGTCATCACTTTTACGCTGAGGGTTTTACCTGCACAGGCCAAAAAACGTAGCCGAAAGACAAGAAGAAACTAGATTAGGATTTGTATGTAACGGGTGCAGTGCACGTTCTAAACCTGCCAGTTTGGAATGGGCTTTTCTCTTGGTATGTGTTAATGCTTCAGAGCTACATCAGAATTATTCCTTGCCATTTATGTGTCCTCCTCAAACAGTTCTACAATGTACTGTCACTTTTTATCGTTTGTGAAAACTTTGTGTTCATCCTACCTGGTTTATCTGGAATTATTTCATAGTCATTGCTTTTCATAAAATAAAATAAAATATATTTGAAGGATTGACTGTGTTGGGTGTTATTTTCCATACATTGCATGTCGACTATATCTGTTAAACAATCGACACAATCTTCAGTCCCAAGTTCACAAGCTTTGTAATTCATTATTCTAAAGCATTTCAGGAACAAAACCAACACATGCTTTTACTTTATAGACAACTTGCTAACGAGTTATTTGAATGTTTTCACCATGACGGATATCAATACCCCGAGACACCAGTGAATATCTAAAAATCTGTTTACCATATTTGTCAAAAAACACCTTCAGCCGCTCATCGTCCATATCGTCCCCAAAGTTCTTGATGTAGACATTGGTAAACTCTTTGGCTCTGGCACCGAGTTCAGCCTCCCGTTCTTTGCGCGATTTGAAACGACCCACAAACCTGAAAATGGAGGGAGAGCAGCAAAACACACTCTCGTAAAACAGTCCTGAGAAACTTGAAAAGCAAACCAGGCTCCATCTCTTGTTCCGATCTAAAAAAAACACTGGTCATCCAGGTGTCCAGCACAGACCTGACCACACAAGCACTATAAGTAAAGGTTCCTTTGACAACAATCACGGACGACATTTACAACATCACATCTACATTTCATCATCATTCCTGGAGTAAACATTGAAAAACAACCACAACAAGCTTCTGTTAACATCACCAGAGGCAGGCAGATATGTTGGCATGCTACACACTGACTAACTCTTGGTCCAAACTGGATGAGGAGGTGGATGGAGAAGGATGGAGAAACAGAGTCTCACAGTACAAAGGAAAGCTGAGGACGACCAAATGATCTTATATACCTTGCTACGACGACCTCTCCCCTTCTGCCATCCAGTATTGCATTCCTGCATTCGATCCATCACTAAAACATACAAGCGTGGTCATACACACACACACAAACACTCCAAGACGGCTGACCAGCAGGTGGACAAATGGAAGTAACAAAAAAATGCATCTGGTGGGAAAGATTAGTTAAAGATTTTAGTATTTTCTGTTGTTTTTGTATCAGTTTAGAGGTTTTCTTCCTACTGGCAGTAATGAGTTATTAGTCAAATTATTCACACACAAACTCTCCAGCTGAAAATCGACAAGACAAGTCAGTTCACGCAACACAAGTGCAGGAACACACACGTCAGATTTATAGAAGAGTAACAAAATGTATCACAGGCTAATATCAGTCTGATCCCAATAAGCTGTCGCTATCGCCTAATATTAATTAGGCATTAAGATGTGCTCCTAGATGATCGGACACTCACACCTTGCGGTCATTCAGAAGCATCCCGTTCATCTTCTCAATGGCGCGGTCAGCAGCATCCTGGGTCTCGAAATGGACGAAGGCATAGCCCTTGGACCCATTTTCATCACACACCACCTGGAGAAAGGAAAGACACACTGGAATATAAATGTATTTCTTATGTATTAAATCATTTATTTTTGCCCTTTATTTTATTTATATATTATCAAGTCATTCAATTGGGCTAGCTGTTTAGTATGTATAAATAAATAAATAAATAAATAAATAAGTGACCTTACCACATAACAAAAACCACAGTTTTTGTTATTATTTATTCATTAATCTATTATATTTTTTATACATTCAATATTTATTTCTGGATGTGTTTTGTATATTATTGAGTCATTTAGTTCTTTCTTAATTTGTAATTGTGGCAGTTTTGGTCCTCAATAGCAAACAACTTGCCTGGCTCTGCCTGAAGGTAACAGAACCCATCAGAATGTCTAATTATGTTTAGTTTGTTTTGAGTCCATACTGAAATTTAGTAAATAATGTAAATTATAGAATGATATGTGAGAGAGTGGGAGTTAAACTACAACCATAACCCCATTTAAACAACAATATGGATGGAGACGGGTTACCCTTGTTCTCCTGTTTCCTGTCTTTATGCTAAGCTAACAGCTTTTAACCAGGATAGGAAAGTGGGATCATTCCCCTTATCTAAAGACCCCCGTTGACGCTTAGGGGAAACTTCTACCTTGCAGGAGAGGATGTTGCCAAAGGCGGAGAAGGTGTCGTACAGGGCCTTGTTGTCAATGGTCTTGTCGAGATTCTTGATGAACACGTTGCCCACTCCAGACTTCCTGAGGGAGGGGTCTCTCTGGGACCACATGATTCTGATGGGCTTCCCTTTCACAACGTCAAAGTTCATGGTGTCCAGGGCTCTCTCGGCTAGGGAGGAGGGTCAGAGGGGCGGGGGGAAAAGTAATGGGGGATTGTTTACACAGAGACATTAGTCTGAAAACATATCAGTTTCTGATATGACGCAACATATCATGCTTCATCGTGCGTAGTAAAAATAAATCTCTATTCTGACAGTCCCATTGTGCAACAGTGACTAGAATGCAGCCATGTGCTTTACGCTAATAACAACAGCCCCAAAATAAGAAAACTCCTGGAGAGGTAACAGTAGGCAACTAATAAAATAGTTTGTCCCCCAGTGCTGTGTGTGTCACAATGGAGGATCCCTGCTGCCAGCCCGTTTACAGAGCACGCACAGATACTGCAGTCGTCTATGAGGCTGACAAGTTGTCTGTGAGCAGCTGGGACATGTGGTGGCGAGCAGCTGCAGTCAGCAAGCACTTGGCCCCTGTTCTCTGACTCACCACATCCCACCTATTCGCCTGTTACAGTGGAAGAACCTCAGACAACAGCATCAGAAATAGTGTGTTTCAGGTTTGTCTTTATAGCTTTTCACTGTCTACTGCTTTAATTATCACACAGGCTCTTAATGTCCACGTTGGCACAAATACCAAACACCCTTTTGTTCAGTTACTCCACAGTAACACACACACACACAAACGCAGGCCGGGCTATCCAGCTGAAAGTGTCTGGTAAACAAAACGGAGCTGCCTTGCGTCTGCTGGCATCAGCAGTTTGGCTCGCAATTGTACTTTACAACCCATGTGCTCAGAAAAGTTGTGTGTGTGTGTCAGTTCGAGCGCGTGTGTGCATCACTGTCAAACGTGGAAGGTTCCTCTATGGAATACAAGATGATGTTTTTGGATTACATGATGCCATTTAGAAAGATGAATGCTGTCAGTGTTGTAAAATGTTTCTTTCTGTCATTTAATAGGTAAAGTATTATGGGCAGGCAGGTTTTCGGCTGCTCAGATAGAAGCTCTATATTTAGAGAGGGGTCCTGAGAGGTATGTGCTGGCGAGGAGTGTGAGGGAGCACCACTCTGTACCATTGATCGCAAAGAGACATATTCAACAGGAATTCTCAGATGTGCAACACCAAGTCTCTGGAGTGTTCACACTTATATGTAAAGAATTAAATGAAGACAATTGGCTGCATGAAATCATCTGTAGTGACCAGTCACCAACCATGTCATCATTATTTGTGTTTAAACGCCCACAGACACGTGCATGGTTTGGACACCATCTAAATACCCAGAAGCCCCCTCCCCCCACTTCAGATCTAAACCTCCCAAGAACAAATGGTGTATTTTCACTCAAGGTCTCTCCCAGTGAGTGAGACCACCTCTCTGGGAGTGAGCCGGTAGTAAACCATCATTACTCCAGCTGTTGGGAACTGACGTGCGCACAGAGAAGTAGTCACAGGTGTTGATACACGACCACTGAAGGAAAAAAAGGGTCCAGACAAAGTCAACATTATCACCAGGCTTCTGACGGCAACACAACCACCTGCTACAACTGCTCAACGTTCAATACCACTGGTTGTTCATGGACAACTCTCCGAATAAAGGCCCTTGGTACATGTGGCATCAGGTCCTTATAGATAAAGAACTAGCCTGGATTAAGATTTAACTGATCACCAACCAGTTTGAAAATTAACCTGGGAGTAGAACAAACTGGTTTATCAATCAGACCATACAGGAGGTTATTAATCAGCTGTGCTCGTCCCGTTTTCTCTCACTCAGTGGAAATATGGCAGCGGCGTGCAGTGGGAATTAGGGTCACTCTCCGGGTCTTAAAATAGAAGCAGAAATGGGTCAGTTTGGGCTGAATGCAAAAGATCAACCGGGATAAACGTCTATTTTCAGAACTGATAAGCACAACATGGCTTTACTGTTGAGTTTAAAGCATAGGTCAAACACCACATTGGGTCGGGGCTCTAGGATATTTCCAGGAGTACATAAGAAGTGGGACAACCAGGCACAAGAACTGCAAGAGACTGAGCTAATTTGCAAAAAACTCCATTTGTGGTTGTTGATTCATTGAGGATGAAGAGAATTTGTTGAAGAATAGAGTGGAAGAAAAAAATATATATAAATCTTGTGATATTGGGTTATGCAATTGTGTTAGAGAGCAGAAAGGTAATGTGCAATCATGTGTAGGTACAGCCTATTTATTTGGACTGTAGTAGGCTATACATTTGGATGAGGTAAATGTGCGATTCAGACTATACAGTATTTTCGATCGATCTATCCAGTTATTATTGTGTGTGCAAACATATTTTGATAGATAAATCTAATCTGTCATTATTGTTGCATGCTGTTATATGTTGACAGTTTGAGGCTTGACATTGAAAGAATAGGGTGACATTGTCAACATTGGAGGGGTGCATACTTCTCTACCTTTTTCTATACAGGTGTGTGCTGCTGCCACACACACACACACACACACACACACACACACACACACACACACGGGGACAGGACATGTCCTCTTACCGTCTGCAGGCTGGGAGAAGTTGACATAAGCGTACCCCAGGGATCGCCGGGTGATCATGTCTCGACAGACCCGGATAGAGAGCACCGGTCCGGCGGGGCTGAACTTCTCGTACAGCATCGCCTCCGTGATGTCCGGGTGCAGGTCGCCCACGTAGAGAGAAGCCATCGGATAACTCCCGGTCGCTGTGTTCATTCCTCGGACTTGACTCAGTTAAAATGAAGCTTCTCTCGAACAGAAAATGATCATTCAAAAAAAAGCCGTTATAAAGGACTCCAGACTGCGGTTCACTCGTCAGAATAAAGACTGGGAGGTCTGTGGCTGTCTGATCCAGCCCGATGAAGACAACTTTAAATAAAAGAAAAATCTGAATTGAAAAAGAAAAAAAATCCCTTACTGCTCCGATTCCTCCTTGTTTTTTTGTTTTTTTAAAGACGCCAACGTTGGGATAAACCCGAGGCCTCTTGTTTACGATATTTTTTTAAATTACAATTTTTACGATTTTTTTTTAAAGCGTTTGTTTCAAGTATTTCTGGTTCTTGTTTTTGTTTAGATTTTGTAGGTTTTGTATTTTGTATTTTTTTTATATTTTAAAGTTTTTTTTTCTAGCACGGTGAGTTAGACACTCACGGTTGTTATGTGGTCGGTGAAAGAGACTGCGGGAGGGAAGCGTGGGCACTTTATACAGGGAGAGAGAGGTGCGGAGGAAACAGTGGCCGGGGTCTCACACACACACACACACACGTTGAAAAAGGGAGAGAGCACACTGCACCGTCTCAACTACTCAGCCCTGCTCCCCACAGCGACATCTGGGACGAAATGCACCCTGAAAAGTGCTTATTCATGCTTTGACAGGACGACTCAACAGTGGAAGAACTGTTAAATAATGAAATAAATACTGTCACTTCAAGCTATTTTTTTCTGATTTGTTTGTTAAAACTATATACATACGACCTTAAACAAGAATGGGCAATGTGTTTTATATGATATGGTTTAGAAAATAAGCTTCATTATAATATAATTTCTTTAAGCTTTACAATATTTAGCTTTATGTCCATACAATTGTACCTGATGTACATTTGAATATTGTTAAATAAAATAAAGATTGATTAAGTGAAAACTATAAGTGAAGCCAAAGCATCTTTATCGCTACCTGTAGGCTGGCTGCAGTTTAGTCCATACATAGACCTGCTCCTTCATGTTACAGGATGGGAATGGACCAGAATAAAAAGTCAAAGTTCTCAGAGACGGCCTCCGCCATTTTGGGTATAATGTCTAATCACGCTGATGTCGCTTTAAGACATTTTTCTGTAGCGTGTTGGGTTTTAATTACCTAGGCAAAGGGGGTTATATTTTCATCAGTCAGGGTTACGCAAAAAAAAAAAAAAAAAAAAAGCCTGACAGGATGGAAAACCACAGAACTTGGAAGGATGCAGTGTGGGTCCGTAAGTAACCCATTGAGTCCTGGTGCAGATTTTAACATTGCAATAGTAGCCGTTTTTGGGGCATTTTCATTGATTTCCCAGGGAATAATTAATGTAAAAGGAAAAATTTGGCATTTGTAAAGGACTGAATTATATTAGTGTGGGAATGTTTTCTTATTGGATTTAAGGGGACCTTTGGAGGTTATAGCTGCCATTCCCAGTAAATGTTTTAAAAACGTCATGGGCTCACAGCTAAAGTGACTTGAGCTGTGGAGGGACCGGACCTCAATACTGCAACTCTGTCCGCCCCAAATGCTGCAGACTCGCAGTCCAATGTGCAAGATGGCAACGTTTGTAATTTGGATTTCCAAGTTTAATTCATGAATAGTGAGAGGAAAAGGAGCTGCATCATCCATCTTCATATCCAGTCTGTTCAAAACCACAAGTTTGGAATGACACTTAATAAAGAAAGTCCAGAATTTTGCTCAACAGTTTATTACATTAAACCAAAATTATAAAATAGATGCAATTATTCAGCTTTGTCCATCGTCCTGAGGAGTAGAGAATATAAATTAGTAGCTTCTACAACGACATTACAAAAATATACAATATTTCCATGTTTACATACCTCAGCAGATCTAGGAAGGCCGAGCGCAGCCCCTTCTGTCCGGGCTCCTGTTTTCTTTTAGACCCATCCATCCCACATCCTCTAGTTCCACCTTTTCCCTCTTCGTGCTCCACCGCCTCTTCCTCATAACTCAGCGTCTGTGTCCCATCTGTGCCTTTGGAGAACGCAAGTTTTGAGCGAATTATTGGTTTGACATAATATGTTTGTTTTTCGGGCGTCACAGCTGCATCCGCCTGCATTTGAGCCGGCTCATCTTCCACTTGGTCAAAATGAACCCGGTTAAGGTCATTTACAGTCGCCTCAGCCAGCAGAAGGATGTCGACTTGTGGAACGTCTGGGCCAAACACTGTAGAGCTTCCAGACCACGTTTGTCTTGGAGAATCCTCTGCGAAGGCTGGGATCAACCATCTGTCAACCATTACAGGAAGCTTCAGATCCCGTAATGAAGAGTCACTTTTTAGTCCATTGAGATTTTGACCTTCGATCTGGTTTATGGGGAGATTTGAAGGTTGTGGTGCAGGATGGTCATTTGAAGATGTGTCGCTTGCCTTTAACCGATTTGTCAAACCGCCTTCAGTCTGCTGCAGCTGTCCAGGCAGCCAAAGGGTCAGTCTGGCTGCTGGGTCCTCACTCACCATGATGACACCCTGTGGAGGAGATGAGACCTTGCTTCTTGAGCGAGAAGCACCAGAAATGATTGCGGCTCCTGTCACTGCAGCGTCAGACTGCATGGAGTTGGTAATGGGGGCAGAGGGCTTTTTTTGTGGCTCAGAGACCTCATGTTCTGAGCTCATCTCAATATCCTTGTCCACAATAACTAATGGACCAGTGCTGAGTGTCGCCCTGATCTGACCTGAAATGACATGAGGCCCCAAGTTATTAAGAAATACCCCCAAATATTCATTATTGTATATTAAAAATTGCACTGACCTTCAGGATGGTGCCTCACTGACAGGGCTTTACACTTGGAGCTGCAGCACTCGCACACTTCAACGTCTCCACCGAGGTCTTCCCACCTGACACAAGAACATTTTAGAAGTCACGGTAAAGCAACAGAATACAACTGTGTATGTATATACAAGTTTTTTAGTGGATGAGTATTGTACCTAGACTGGATTAAGTTGTAGTTGCAGGATTTAGAGTCACGAGTGACACCCTGTTGTGAGATGATCACGCTGCAGTGAACATAAAGCTTCAAGGTGGGGAAAATTAAAATAAATAGTTAATAAGGTCACTCAGTTGAACAGCAGAAAGCTAAGGCCTGTCAGGGAAATGATATAACTAGAAAGGCACTTATTATAATGTATACCTCGACCAAGGCCCAACTGTTCCCTTAAATTAAAAGCCTTGAGCTATAGGGCCACACAATACATGTCTAACCTACAGAATAGTGTGCCTATATAGTCTACACACAATTCCAGATTTTTATTTGAGTCGCACACCCTCATTGATAGCAACCCCCTAAATGTTTGAGGTTTAAATTATACAATTTAAAAAAAACAGTTTAAACATTTTTTTTTATATATATATATTCCTTGATCCTCTCCCCGATATGAATTAATGCATTTTTCCCTGACATATCCTTCACCCAGTTTCATTGTAATCTATTAATTATTGTATAATCGTATTAGACAAAACAACCTCCTTAGTGGACATAATAGTATCACTTAATAATGCTGTCGGTTGCATCTATACAACTATAGGAGGAAGAAATGCCTTGAAATATGCATTTTCAAGTGTGCATGATGCCATTTTCATAGGAAGGAAATCACAGGATATAAGAGCGGGAAAAATCGTTTTAAAGCCATTACTGGGGAAGCCCATGCAGCAAATGGTCGGATCAGAAGCAAACCTGCATTCACTGTGGACCCCTGAAGCCTCTGTAGATGGGGCATCCTATAAGTCACCTTTTTATGCTGGTGCGTAGTGGGATGACTTTCTGGTCAATATAAGGTTTCGATTTTCTCTTTAGTCGGATTATTTAAAGAAATAGTTCAGTCTGACTATATTCTTTGTTACCTTAATCTTTGACCCATCATCTCCAAAAGCTAGACATACCATCCTTTAATTTTTTCCGGTGACACCTTGCAATAACTTTAGTCATTTTATTCTCACACATGTGAAAATACTGTCTCCAGCAACACCATCACACAGGTAAAAAAAAAATATATAAAAAAAAAGGACTCACCTCAGAAATGAGATATGATGTGTTCAGAGCAAAATTGACCACATCCCTTCTGCTGGAGGCCACAAACTGTACAACAGGATGAGGAGAACCCAGTGGGGCTGTGCACCTGTCACAGATATAGAAATTTAGACACAACAGTGGAGTAACGCTGACCTGACTAGCTGGATGCTCACCCTTTGTTCATTATGACTGCATGCCGGGGTTTACTCTGAGGCTCCGGGGACGCAGAGACGAAGCAGGACTGAACGAAAAGCTGCTGATCAGGTTTAGTTTGGGCAGAAACCTGCAGGTTGATAACTTGGCCTCTTTCATAGACGTTTGACTCTGTGACACTGCTCCAGGAAGCTACAGGAAACAGTAAAAACTCTGTTTGCTACTGAAGTCCCCAATGTAACAGCACCACAACAGGTTATGTTTGCATCTGCCTGTTTGTGTTGTTTTGTCCATTAGCAGGATTACACTAAATCTACTGACCTGATGATATTTATGAAAAAATTGTGGAGGGGTGGAGCACTACACAAGGAAGAACCCATTCAAATTTGGTGCGGATCAACATCAGAGGGCACCCCCATTTTCTTTAACATTGTGAAAGGGTGTTAACTTGTTCCCCGATTCATCAGGGATTAAATTAGATTTCTTTATTTATCCACACAATGGGGAAATTCACTTGTTACAGCAGTAATAGAAAAACAGAATTAAAGTAACAGTGTCGAAGCACTGTAAAAAAAAAAAAAGTACACTTCTAAAACTACACATAGGAATACAATAGGAGTATGAAAACAAACAACCTGCAAAAACAGACACTGTACAAAAAGCAGGTGCTGGGGATAAAGTGGAATGATGTTAAGTGTTATTGTAATGAAAATAGAAAAATATGAAACAGTAGTGACCATGATACCGAAAATAATTAAAAATAATTAGAAAGTAAGTGAACATAATATATTGCAATGTAACCATTTTAAGTGACCATGATATAAATATAGATGTTAAGTGTTGAATATTATGATGTGAGAGGTTTAGTGGAGAATGAGAGAATTAATCACTGGATCTTGATTCCATGGTTGAAATGTAATTAGATAAGGGGACGTTTTGGCCTTGGCAGAGGTATGTGCCCAATGAGTCATTACTCACATGTCACAACTTTGAGATTGAATCGCCTGCCGTTCTCAGAAGGGACCACTGAGTCTGACAAGCTTGGACGAACATAAGACCTGTAAAGACATGAAGTTATCTTTAGTATGCGTTTTTTAGCAATCACCATCAGATGGCTCTGAATGCTCACCTGTTTGGGATGCAGGAGACGTGCACCGTGGAAGGAGTTTGCCACCAGGGGGCGAGTGGTTTCTTGAGATTAACATGGATGGCGTTGGTGAACATCACCAAACCATTATGCATCTGCAAGACAAGAGGGAGGGTTCAGAAAGAGCCTCAAAAAGAGGTGCTAAGTGAGAGGAGAATCTGGTCAACTCACTGCAAGTGTGGTTCCGCACTTGTCTACGCTGTAAATAAAGACAAATTGGTTTGGTCGCTCTCTATTGCTAAGGCAGCCATCACCCAACTGAATCTCCTCTACAGTCAACATGGCACCGTAGGACCTCTTATCCACCAGCACAGTGAGCTGAGATTGATCACAGAACACCTGTACTCTGGGAACGTTCAGGATAGGAGGAAGGTCAGCGAGCATGTGGAAGTCAGGGCCGCGGGTTTGCCAGGAGCTGAAGATGGTGTTGAACGGAGAGAAATCAAAGTTTCTCTCAAATGACAAAGGCTCGAGGTCATCAGGTAATCCTGGAAAATCCCAGGAGAGTGTGGCATCAGGCCTATTTATGATCATTGAGTGAACAGAGACAAGATGTCCAACAAAAATGCAAAAGAAGGTCCCGACCAGCCCCATTTCAAAGCTCAGAGTGGACCAAGCTGTGTGAGTCCACAGCCACATGTGGGACCTAAATGAGAGCAGTCGTGAGGAGAAGCTGCTGCCAATCACACTGATGAGGCTGATGTGCTGCATTCATGTGAATCTGAAATCTCCACACCAGTTCAGCCTGGAATGCTTCATACTTTTTTCTGTATATTATTATCATACAAAAGTAATTCACAATTTTAAAAATAAAAACAAATCCAAGGACAAGGCTTTTTCTTGTCATTCCTGACTTCAAATATATCAAATACTACTCTATAAAGTAGAAGGAACCAGGGAGATAGCTGCTAAATTAGTCATGCCTCTCAGAGTCAGTGCATCAAAATTGCTATGCAAACTAGTTGTATGTGTCTACTGTAAAATTGTGTGACTTTTAATTTTACAACCCAAACAGAAAATTCACATTTAAGTCCTGAAACACCAGAATTAAAATGTTCCAGATCACCTGATAGTCTGGGTTACCTCGGGTCAAATGTAACATTAGGATATACAAATAACACATATTATACTGATAAGTCTAAGATAAATAATGTGAATTCATATCTTAATAGTGTCAACAGATGTTCATGTCACGAATAAATTGGACTTTGCAACCTGCTGAAAAACTTAAATAACTTGACTTTGCAACGTGCCATTTATCTTTATTTAAAAAGAGATCATTAATAACTCTATAAATAAATAAAATGATGTATCTAATAGGATAAATAAAATGGATAAATGAAGGTATTTGAATCTAATTGAATTGATGAACTTCAGAAATAGTGATGAATTAATGTGTCAATTAAAGAAAAGGGAAAATAAATCCCCTTTTAATTCTTAATTCCTTAGATTTAATCTCCTTGAAAAGAAGACAGGACCACGGGTTGACAGTGTAGCACATGTGGTGAGGATAAACCAGCTGAACAGACTGTGCCAGGATGATGTCCCAACACTTGGGTGAAGCAACCCACAGTCTGTAGCCTGGTGGGGGGGGGGTTGGGTTGTACATATAAATCATGTATAGACCGATTTAACACTTTAATAAGTTGTTAGTATGAGTAACTGTAAAGACATGAAACATCAGAAGAAGATCTTTGCATTTGAAACATATAAGATACAAAGTAGTAAACATAAAACCGGTTTCGTTACTAAAGGTAAAGGGGCGGAGCTTGTGTACAGGTAGGTGGTAGGAGCATGCGCACGAGTGTGTGTGTGCGTGTGCGTGTGCAGGTGAGCGTCAGTCGAGGAAGACAGGGAAGCACCAACAGCTGCACCCAGTCAAAAAGCTGCCAGAGATGACTTTAATACAACCTTTACACTGATGTGAGCGGATAGGACGTAAACCCACCATGGTTTATTTAGGTAAGTTCGCTTTGATTTGGTTAGTTTTACTGAAATGCGACATGTAGTGTGTGTGCGTGTGTGGGTGGTGACTCTGAGTCCTGTTTGCCAGAAGTTTTAGGCGTGGTCTGTTCAGTTGTAAACGGAGCTCAGAGAAGAGACATAGTTGTTCTACATGTTCCCTCTGTGTGTCTGTGTGTGCGCCCGCGTGTATGCGTGTGTGCGTGTTTGTGCGTTCGTGCATGTGTGTGTGTGTACTCTTTTATTCCAAGTTTCACCTAAATACATGTAAACCGTTTGGGTATCTGTTGCATAGGATTATTGATGATGGGCTATTGATGGGTCAGGTCCATAACAAAGTACAGGCATTGTACTGTACTTTGTGCTATATGTCCTGTATTTACAAAACAAACTAAATAAGGTAAAAAGTATCAAATATCTCTAAAACAGAAGGAAAGAAAAACGCTGACCCACTGTAACTATCAGAAAACAAGACATCCCATAGAACAGGTACTACGTTTTATGAATACACATATCAGGATATGAAAAATAATAACTATTCATAGAAAATGTTTCAACGAAACAGATGGTTAAAATACAGAAGGGAGTACCTAACGAATAATGGTAATAATAAGTATAATAAAGAAATAACAGAACAATAATAACCCGGCAACAAAATTCAATTCTGAAATATTCCTTTGAAATAAACATTTTTAGCTATGACTTAAAGAAGACACTATCTCAGTCAGACACTCTTATTTCCTCAGGCCATTCATTCATTTTTTTTCTCTTTTTTCTTATGGGATACTTTTCACTTAAATGGGAGCAAACATAACACATCAATATTATGACCACAAACACAGCTGGTGTTTCCACAGCACCCAACTATAGGACTAAATGAGACCGAGCTGGAATCCAGTGTATGTCCATACCTGACCTCCCCCAGGCCAGCTGACTGTGGCGGTGAATGTTTGAACAGCCCGCCCAAACCTTTGTCCTGTTGGGTTCAGGGAGGAGGGGACATGACGTGGACTTTGAGGGTGGGAGGGTGGCTCACATGTCCCCCCCCCCCCCCAGACCCTACTCTTTCCTCTCTGAATTGTCACCATAGCTGCAGCAGCTGTATGGTGGATGACATCATCAGTTGTCTCTGCAGGGGTGCGGGATACATATTTATTTACGCAACTGTTGCTATGGTGGCCTTAACCGCTGGTTAGCTTCCTGTTCGCTCTACTGCGACCACAACATCAAGTCAGCTCCCAAGTTGCCAGTGCAGTTACAGCTTGTTCTATATAACAGATGAGGTTTAATAAACTTATGGGCATGCTCTTATTTCACCTTGTTTACTCAGTCGGCATCCTGTCAAGTGTTTACATTATAGCCTGATGCTTCACTCTGACCATACAGGCTGCTGAACACCCTATAATGCAATCACTATTTGGTCGTTTGAACGTTACATATTATAACAGAGTTGAGTTTATGAGGTCAAAATTACATATTTCTTCTTCCTGTAGGAGTATGCTGTGCCAGCCTCAAGGACAACAAAGCCCTGATGAAGATGGGGCTGGGGCTGGTGCTGGTGGGCCACGTCAATTTCCTTCTGGGAGCACTGGTGCACGGCGCTGTGCTCAGGCACATTACCGTACACTCTCAGGCTCGCACCATGGTCTACGCCACCTCTAACATCATTGCCATTGTGGCAGGGCTGATGGTAAGTGGTAGCACAGAAGAACTTAAAAGGTATTTGGTATTACTTTTATGGTTTAAGGCTTAGCCAATGACTTTACGTAAAGATGGACTATGAGCTACAACTTCCTCCCACTGTCCAGAAATACAGTGGTAAGATCCTGGATACAAACGCCGCCATCTTGGTTACTAGGAGCCAGAAGCTGTTTCTCAATTCAGGGGCTTCAGCCTAATCCTGGGATAGGTTGAGCGGAGGATGACATAACGCACTAAAACTAAACTGAATGGAAAAATAAACAATTGAACAGACATTAGTGTAAAAAGAACTACCTAAAGTGACAGAAACCATCTTTGAAAATGTTTTTGAAATGTCCCCCTCCACTAACATGGAGGTAGACACAATATGGCCTATACAGCAGCCAACCACCAGATGGCTAACAAGACGCTTTGGCTTCACTTTTTGGCTGCTGTCATGTCGTCCATCTTTATATGCAGATTATGGTTTTTAGAAATGAAATATATTAGTGGATAATCTATTAAAATAGTTGTAAACACTTGTTTAAGATAGTATAAGCAGGTTATACTGTATGTATTATATATTTAATCTATAACTTGAACCATTGTGAGTGGTATTATTGTATCATGTATTATCTATCATGTAATTTATGAGCGGTCTGTGATTACTTAACCTGTGACGTCTTGTTTCTCTCAGGGAATCATAGGAGGGATAACGGCCATTGTGTTGTCCAAAAACAAGAGGAACAGGATCCTGGTAAACAACTGTCTACCTCTCAGTGACACAGCTTCTCCCTCCTCCATCTGTCATTTACTGGCTCTTGTCGGGACTTGCCCTTTGTGTTGCACTGAACGCATAGTGTGCTTTATTTAAATGAATGGAAGGAATTTGCATACATGTGGTATCAGCTTCACGCTCCTACTTTCCTTTTACACGTTGGTTGATATAAATCCACAATTTACACTGAGGGGACAATTATATATCCAACATCCATGCCCAATTCCTGATTCAGTGAGATGCACATTCAAGCCATTGCTTGTTTACTGTTCGCTCCATTGTTCATCAGGGCTGATCAGATTGCAGCTCTGTCCAGTGCCCCCCCCCCCCCCTGGATCCGCCCCTGCTCTACTCAAGAATGACTAACTCATTATCTTTTACAGGGGACAATATGTTTTTATTTAACACACTTAAAGAAGATATTGTCATGTTGTTGTGTTCTCAGATGTGGGTCCTGTTGGTCTTCGGCCTCCTGGCCGGCCTCCTGGCGGTTGCCTCCACCCTGGCCTTGTCTGTTTCTATTGTAAAAGCCATAATTGACAAAGGCAAGGGGCTTTTAACTCACTGCAAGTTTTCTGTTAAAGACGTTGACTCTTCCAGCATCACATACGAATGCCCCTTTGACCCCACTCGTATATATGTAAGTTTACCACAAATATTTACCTATTGAATATTTCTACAATTACCTGAATTGCTGTAGAAACATTGAATTTTTTTTGTGATAATTTCATCAGGCGACAACAATCATTCTGTGGGTGCCTCTGATCTTTATGTCAGTGGTGGAGACGGTGTTCTCCTTCCGCTGCTTCGCTGCCTGCACCTCATTCCTCTACCTGTGTCCATGCAGGAAGAGGCCGGTCCAGGCGAGAAGGGTAAGTCACCGTCAGAGCACCGACTCTGTCCACAGTGTTAGGGTTGGATAGACCGGCTGCATGTGTGTTTGTGTTGTGTGAGAGCACAGAGTGTGTTGTGTTTCCTGTGCCACATTATAGTGGGCTGCTCAGGAGGAAGAGTGGGTTGTTCACTTACCAGAAGGTTGGTGGTTCGATACTTGGCTTTTCAAGCCCCAACGCTGAAGGGTGTTTTGGAAAGGCACTGAGCCCTAAACTGCCTGATGGTTGTTCTGTCACTGTGATAGAAACAGCACCAATTTTTACTAATAACATCAGCAGTTGCCCATCCAATACTCAGACTGTAAATAAATATCAATGTGACATTGACTTCAATACAGATAGTGGTTTAGATCTGCTGATGAGACAAACCTGAGGAGGACAGTGTGGTAGCTGGGTCCCTGATCTCATGTTGTCTTATCGTCACATGGGTGGAAATTCAAGCACCACCATCATGAACAGTGGCTGCATTTATTCAACATCATTGTTCCTTTTAATCCCAGTCCTCACAAATATATGTAAAATGTCCTGTGTGCTCATTTAGTGTTAATTGGTTAATATGACCAAATATATTATTTAAAAAATGGTCACAGTCTAGGAAACCACTTACACTGTTATCTGGAGTGTTATAATGTCCGTAAATGTTACCCAGGCCACCCCACGGTTTGTAAACCACTATTTAACCTAAAACATCAAATATTCTCTAAAATAAAAAATTGTACATGAATCATTACGGGTAACACATTGTACGTGGTGTTGTTTATTTAAGTGGGTTTCGGCAGGTTTCAAAAGCTTAAAATTAAGACCCTTTAAAAACCATATTATAAATTATGGACCCACGTCCAACATGAAGAAATATCAGACTCCCAGAATTATTTATACTTCCCAATAGTTTAAGAGATGATTGAGAGAGTAGAGAATAACCATAGAATAACTGTAGGTCTCAGTTCCACTCTGATCTTTTTTGTAATTTTATTACAGCGCTATTATACATATCATTGAGAAAGAACAACACATGGAGACGCCAATATACTTGGATGTCAATTTTCTTTACTCTAGGCCTTGCCTTTTATATTTAAATACGGTATATTTACATATGGAGCGGATCCTTTGTACAAAGGCCGCCATATTCTTCTTACATTAGATCAAACTGGACAAATTAAACAGCCTTTGAGATTTTATGACAACCGAGGGCTACCACAGGTTCTTTCTCATGTTTGTGAGGTGAGAGATATTCAGCTGCAACATGCAACTTGACTAGATGTCACTTAATTCCACACAATGAACCTTTAGGGAAGTGGCTTTAAATTTACGTTAACATATTTAAGACCTACCTAAATGTATTCCAGACCCAGTACATGATATTTTACACATACAAAACATGTTTAATGCCTACAATTCTGATAATTGAATTATAGTTCAAGAGTTCACATTTCTTATCAGCCCATGGATATCGTCAGCCAGTCTTTTTGTCCTCCCCGAGACTGAACATGTGAACAGCAATCTTGAATTAAATCTCAACTTTAATACATTTATTCTATTCCCCATGTTAGGTTAAGGACATGTTACAAGCATAGTACATTAGCTAGGCTGAGGTCATGAACTTAATTGGCTTCTCTGTGACATCACATTCCTTGTCTGATTCAGGTGCTAAACCAAAGGGGAATCGATTCCCCGACGCCAGCACCAGACCCAAAGAGAGACGTTGAAGCTGATAATGAGAGTGATGCTGAAGAGGAGCCAGTGGAGCAGGACGAACTGCTGGACGGCAGCACTGGAGTCGTGCAGAGCGAGTGGCTCTGAACAGTGTTAACCTAATGACATAGGTTGTAAACTGCTGGGTTCATCTGTGAAGATTTTGTATTTTACGTCTGTTACACACTGAATGTCTGAAAAGGACATTTTTCCAGGCAACAAGGACTTGTATTTCCCTCTACATCAGTTTGTTTATCTGATCAAATACTGTTGAAATTATGTAACTTTGTTTGTATTGATTTAAAAATAAATGTCGTCTGTATTTTGACTTTAAATGTTTTTTTTATTCAAATGCAGACAACAAATGAGACATTACATTTTAATACCTAATAAAAAAATAACACTTACATATTTGTAGGGCAGTATTTATTGTTTAAAAAAAACACACACCAGAGTCAGTCACATTTAAATGACATTTGCAATCTTATGTGGAACACTTTTTGTTTATCAGAATATAAATATATACAACAAATGAATGAATTCTGGCATGTGTCTCATCTTGTACACTGGGTACTAAACAGTACTGCTGGATGGTATAATATACTGTATAGTACTCCGACAGTACTACACAGTATATTGGACATTCAAGTCCTCAGCCTAATACTGAACCCAAAACATTTTTAATATTCTGGGTCATAAATTTAACAAAGAAAAAGTGAATGTGACATAGGAGACGTCCTATCATCACCTAAAATATAAGAATGTAAATGACATGTAAGAGGTATATAGGTTTAGATGACCCTCTTAACCATTCTTGGTGACCTTAACAGGCAAGACCAGTGACACAAATGTAATGCAGAAAAAGATCTATTTTACAAACATGCTTAAACTACATATTCAAAAAGGCACAGGGCTAAAGTGGGGGTTGAAGGACATAGTAAAACAGAATAGCCAAAAATATCTATGATTTAAATAAATTAAACCAGTCAGATATATAAAAGCACACATGTAACTAAGCAATTTTTTACAGAGTTGCTTCACAAAAGGAGGAAGAAGTGTCACCGCTTCAAAAGATTGACAACAGAAATGAGAAAGCATACAAAAGACAAAACAAGACTCAAAACCGCCAGTCCATAAACAGCAAAGTTGAAAAGTTGTCCTAGAAAAACATGATAAGAGCCTCCTCCTATTCAGAAGGAGAAGATGTTTCAATACAAAGGTTTAGTCCTTCACTGATTTCCATAGCCGCAGCCTGGAATGATGTTTGATCTGAAAAAAACGTGGGATCCGTTCTGATCAGCTGCACTGGCATCTTTCGGGGCTGTACACCTCAAGGGGTCTTGGATTCCTCTTTGGGCCTAAAGGACCAAACAGGAAAATTATTTAGAGTCCTCACCATCCACTCCCTGGAAACAATGGTCAATAAATGTATGCTGGTTTTTTAAAACTTACTTTGATGTATCCATTTTCTCCTCCTCCGGCACTTTCTCCTCTGTTTTCACTTCTATAGAATAAAAGAATCAAAGATTTTTAAATAGGATCAAAAAAGTACAGAGTTCATAAGAGTGACATTGATCTCATATTAAAATAATTGTGATATGAAATTTAATAAAAATGAATAGATACCTTTTGTTTCCTCTTCAGCTTTCTTCTCCTTTTCTTCTCCCTCTTTCTCCCCCTCTGTCTTGGCTCGCTTGGCTTTCTTGAAGCTGGCGGCGTTTCTGCGGCCTCCTTCGCCTTCATCCTCAGAGTCAGAGAACTCCTCCTCACATGCTATCCTCTTGTCATGAGCGCGGACTGTGGGTTATCAGAGGACAGAGTTCAAATCAGGACATGAAGCGAGGACTGCATGATAGTGGAAAAAATTATGTTGACAACGGTGCTTACTGGAGATACGTTTGTTGGGGTCTTCTTCCTCCTCGTTTTCACTATCCTCGTGTACAGCGTCCTCTGGGATGGCCTGCATCTGGACTCCTGGGGCGTGAGGCAGCATTCGCAAGTTCTCAAACAAGCGCTGCCTGGAAGATAGAGTGTTTTAACCTTTACTTGTCATGCGTCAATCACAATTAAACATGGAAACTGTAACTGGTGAGGACTTTATCAGATTATGCTGTGAAATAGGCATTATGCATGAATAATTTGAATGGCACCATCATGGACTCACTTGATCTTCTCCAGGTAGTCGGTGGTGTTCTGGTTGGTCATGTTGGAGGGGCTGATGTGCAGCTTGAAGTCTGGCCCAAAGTACTCAAAGTAGTCGTTGTATGGGAGCTCTGTGGAGTGGAGCGTAGGTGTTTTCAAATTGTGTATCAGCTCTAGTAAAAAGGTTATGTTTTCATTGAGATAATGGTAATGTTCATAAGAGGCTGTTAAAAAGTATTTTTATGCTTCTGACAAAAAAAACAACAACTGTCGAGTAGTTTGATTACAGAGCTGTAAGATATTCTTATTCCTGGTCTAGATATGATCCTCTATAAAATGTCAACCAAGAATTGTCATGACATAAGCACAGTGACAGACGTCTGAACATAGACGTTATAGTATTTTTTAAAGGTCGAAAATAATCCAAGAGGTGAAGCCAATCACCTCATTTTAAATGCTGTTTTAACATAAAGTGTATTTTTGTTTGGCTGATTAGTAAGTTTGTCATAAATTTTTGTCATTATATACAAATCATATCATATTTAAGAATGAATTATGCATATGACAGCACTACAACACAGCCTTCAAAGAACCATTACCACCACAGGAGAATCTGTCAAACTCACCATTGGGGATGGAGGAATCAAGGGCTACAGCAGTTTCATACGTCCAGCAGCGTGCCACGTTACGGATGGTGTAGCCTCCCCCTCCCAACATCAACAGGGGCAGGTTGAAGCTTTTCATGTACTCCACACACTTAGCATGGCCTGAAAACACATCATGGAATGAAGAAAATTAAATCTTTTAGAAAACACATCCGTTTCTCAGTTGAAATTTAACCACGACAACTACAGACTTCTGTTGCATGAGGAGACCTTTTCAATTAACTCACCTTTAATGGTGAGGTTGAAGCAGCCGAGTCTGTCTCCTGACAAGGAATCGGCTCCACACTGCAGAACCACAGCACTGGGCTGGTACATCTCCATCACCTTGGCCATGATCTACCCAAACAACATCATCCACTTTCAATGTGCATGACCCTTCATAGATCTATAAACTTCCAAAATATTTGATACAAAATGATAATCTGTATCTGCTTACAGGTCTGAATATGGCTTCATAAGACTCATCATCAATTCCGTCCCTCAGTGGGTAATTCACAGCGTAGTATTTACCCTTTCCGGCTCCGATGTCCTGCAGAAAAACATCAACTTTAGTAAAACTGTGACAATATGGCTCATATGTGCAAAACAAAAAAAGAATTCAAAGCTTACCCTCAGATCTCCTGTGCCCGGGAAGTACTCGCCATACTTATGGAAGGAAACGGTCATTACACGGTCTGTGGTGTAGAAGGCCTCCTCCACACCGTCGCCATGATGGATGTCAATATCTATGTACAGAACTCTCTGGTGGTACCTGGGAAAGAGAGGAAATATTGTTTTTGTTCTTCTGCTTTTGACCCATGAGGATTTTCTTTAGAACAACCATGTCAAGTACTATCTACTCATGGGAAACATGTACTCAAGTTATAGGGCTTTTGCTCTTACTTCAGTAATTCCAAAATAGCCAGGACAATGTCGTTGACATAACAAAACCCAGAAGCTTCAGACTTTTTGGCGTGATGCAGGCCCCCAGCCCAGTTGATGGCGATGTCCGTCTGCTGTTTGTTCAACTTTACAGCACCAGCTGCACCAGAGCGAGAGGACAAGCATTAACAGGGTGATTAAAATACTAAACTTAACAGATTAGTAGGGCAGTGACGGCATGACTACTGTCCAGCACAGCATGTTTGTCTGGGCAGAATTAACTTACCGACAGAGCCCCCCCCTGAGAGCTGGCAGAACTCAAATAAACCGTCGAACACCGGACAGTCCTCCCCAACATTAACTGCAAAGGAAACGCCCAAATTTATGCACTAAGAATATTGTTACACATTTTGATTAACTTTATCTACATGGTCTACATCGGTAGCAAACTTACATCTCTGCATTTGTTTGCTGTACTCAGACATGTTGTCAGGTCGGATTGAACGCAGGAATTTGATGTAGTCGTCGCTGTGATACTTGGTCATCTCCTCTCCGCTGGCTTTGTGCGGACGCTGAAACACAAGGGCAAAATGAAGATCTAGGGTAAAAACATGGAAAAAGCCGGTCAAGCGATTTCCTCCACCAAGGAGATTATGTTTTTTTTACCCTTGTATGCATGTTTGTTGGTTAGTTTGTTTGTAAGGAAGACTACGCATTAAACTACTGGACAGACCACAATACCTGGTGGAGGAATGTCATAATGGTCAGGAAAGAGGCCATTAAATTTAGGTGTGACTCCACAAGGCGATTTTTCACACTTTCACCAATAGCTTAAGGACCTCGAAGAAAAAAAAGCAGGCATGTTAAGGGGACTATTTAAGTGTGTGCAGCTTGATCAGATTTAAGCTGGATATTGGCCATTGACAGAGGTATCTGCACTAATGAGTGCTTTGGCTGTGCAAAATGTTTGTGTTATTTAACATACATATATCTCCATCTTTCTGTAGAGGCCATAGTTGAGCAACAGGTTGTGTGTCATGCGGATGCGGTGGGGCTTCATGGGATGGCCCTGACCATAGTAATAATTTCCAACATCGCCTGAAATGAGAAAATAAAGAAAACACACGATAATGAATTATTTTTGCCTCCAAAACAACTGAACAGATGCAAGTAAACAGGAGTCGCGTTTTCACATGCATCACATGACGATGCACTGAAAAGATAAGTGGAGGTATCAATCAATATTCTAATATCGCTATGATGCCACGATCAGACCTCTCAGATAAAACACTGAAATCAAATCTCTTCCATGAAACTCCCCGTATTGCTCACGCTCACGGACAGACTGACGCTACATTAACGTGCACAAACAGAAGAGAACGAGCGGCTATTTTCCGCGGAACTACCTGGTGTGTGAAGGCAGCGACACGAGCCATTTTAATGTTAGCTTAGGGTTCACGTTAATTGCGGCGACAATGAAGTACTCGCGTCCCCATTGTTAGCACGCTAGCTAGACACGATAACTAACCCGGTTTAAGTGTTATGGTCTGGTAGATACACGTCTAAATAACACACCGGGTATTAAACAGAGCATTTAGGGGAAACGGGGTTAATGTAATTAGCTCGTTAACGGGGCGTGCGCGCTCCGTTTCAGACTGATGAGAGCCGCCCGATGCTCAAGCTAACCGTGCTAGCTAACGTGCCAGGTTAGCATAAGGAGAAGTAAAGCTGCGACCTTTTGTCGGCGCAGAGCGGCGGATTCTCCGACCTGTGCACCGGCTGTGCCACAGCAGAACATCCCGGACACTCACCGTCATAGTAGTAGCAAACTTTTTTCTTTGTTCCCTGGGAAGTGAGCGCCATTTTGGTCTTTTAGGCTGCGTTTCGCCGCTCACTCGCTCACACACTCACACACCAGGAGACAACAGCAGCGACGAGAAGGCGGACACTTTGTATGGGTCTTATTAACCCGGTGTCTTGTACTGTCAACAGGGGGCGACAGACTCACTCTGTCCGACTCAGTCCATGGCCTCAATCTATGGAGGGCATAATGTTTTTATTTAATTATATCCATATCATTATGTAATTTTCATCCTTTATACCTATCTATCTATCTATCTATCTATCTATCTATCTATCTATCTATCTATCTATCTATCTATCTATCTATCTATCTATCTATCTATCTATCTATCTATCTCCTCCTCTTTGCACTCCGATAGACTGTGCTGAATTTAAATTGTGTGCATTTTTCTATTGTTATAATCAAACAATAAACAGCGTCCATGAAAAGTTGAATTTGAAAACATTTATTAAACTGAAAATGTAAAACACAGCTCCAGCCGATGGACAGTATATACATGTTGATATATAAAAGGAGCACGAAGGAGAGCATCAGCCAGTCGTCACTTTCTTCATGGAGATCCCTCCTCCCCTCCTCACTCGGGCACTTCAGATAAGTTGATGCAGAAATAAAGTACCTTTATTCATTAAATCTCAGTTCGTATTCTATCATATTAAAGGTATCAAGCTCCAGCATCCATCCTCAAGACTGCAGTTGTCTCTATGTCTTTCTGCTCATGCAGGGCTCTTCCTGGTACTGCTTCTCTGTGGCAGTGAGGAAATCCTCCAGAACGCTCCTCAGGTACTCAAAGGTGGGCCTGTCATCGGGGGTTTCCCTCCAGCACATGCCCATGATGTTATAAAGCCCCTCCGGACAGTGCTCTGGCTTTGGCATCCTGTAGGCCCGCTCCAGGTTCTGGATCACCTCAGGGTTGGACATACCTGCACAATGGGTAAGCATTTGATATAATGTGTATCGAAATTATAACCTAGAGACAAGCTAGACTAGACTGAAAATTATTTTGTGATGGACTTGAAAGAATACAGTAAATGTGTTTACCAGGGTAAGGTATACGTCCATATGTCACTATTTCAGTGAGGAGGATCCCAAAGGACCACACATCTGATTTTATGGAGAAGGTCCCATAGTTAATAGCTTCTGGGGCAGTCCACTTGATGGGAAACTTTGCACCTATGAACACAGGAGAAAAGACACTAGGTGGAGCCGCTGCACAGATATCTAACGTATCCTTAGTATAACCTTTCAATATAACGAACAAGAATGTACAGCTTGGACAAAGGGGTAATAGTTTGATTTAAGTGATCCTTTGTCCTGTGAGTTACTGTTACCTTCTCTAGCTGTGTACTCGTTGTCCTCAATGAGTCTTGCGAGTCCAAAGTCTGCAATCTTACAGATGTGTTCATGGGACACGAGGATGTTGGCAGCTCTCAGGTCTCGATGGATGTAGTTTTCCTGCTCAATAAAAGCCATGCCATCTGCCACCTGCAGGGGACAGCACATTATCAGATAAGCCATCAATGTGTGTGTGTGTGTGTGTGTGTGTGTGTGTGTGTGTGTGTTTGTGTGTGTTAAAGCTTCGAAACCTGGCTGTAAGGGACCTGTGTGTTTTAGCGTTGTGTAAAGTTGGACAGATGAACAGAAATATTTCCAAACCTGGGAGTCTACCATTTCCTCAGGTCACTTTCATTTACCCTTTCTACCTTCGTGCTCTGCCTACATACTCCACCCAGGTACACAGCTGTGCCTTCTCCACTTCCTGATACTAAAACCTGTCCTCCTCTGTTTTTTAATGTCATCCTGCCTCTACCTCACCACAGACTCATTTCAAAACTGCACAACCATTTCACAGAGGCTGACCTCACAAGCTGTCTATTGAATCTGTAAACTTGTCTGTCTCGTGTCTAAACCACCCACACCTGTCTGTGTTGTTATATCCGGGTTTCGTTGTCCAAATATGAAAGTCTTGGTGTGTAAAGTTCAGTCATAAGAATCTATCACATAGGTGTGATTGGTCCTGAGGGTCTTGTCAGAAAGCTGAGATCTACGTTTGTTTCTGCACGGTATTTCACAAACTCCCACAGTCGTTGTGACTCAGACATCTTGACAAATCTTTACTATCAGTTCCATTCATTTGATTTTTACCGGAATCTGTGCAGACACAGTTTCCAATAATGCAGCAGAGGAACGGTTATTAATCACTTGAATTTTTATGGTCCAATCACATGACGGTTAAAGTTGCTTGCGTTGAGCTTTCACCACAAATGTCTACAGTGCAGGTCGGGCGGCGTGAATGCATCTTTCTATAACCACAAAGATCTACAGGAACTCTACCTCTCTTCTCCAAGCTCTGAGGCGTCACCGAATTGGTCTACACTGAATGAAGAAACCTTTGTCTTGCTAGACTCTGTAACTTCAGTCTGTCTTCCTGTGGTTGTGTTTTCCGTTCCCACACCTTAAGTCACAGTTCCTTTACTGACATGTAACATTTGAAGAGGTAAACGTTAGTGCGGAACATGATTCTTGATGAACCATCATAGGCAGTAGACATTAAAGATAGACCAGTTTTTGCTCATTTGTTTTGTTGCAAGAGTCGGAGAAGTAAATTGAAACCACACATCATTAAGACTGAAAACACTGGGAAGAAGCTAGTTCGAAAAGTCCACCGTACCAACAACTGTAAATACACCAAACTGTGGGTTTACCAGAGTTTAATGGCCAAGAGTGACTTTGTGGAGCCTGGCTGTGTTACATCACTATAACTTTAACTTGCAATCTGCGTCCATCTCAAAACATTTGACATAACCGACAACATTTTATTTTTTCAGAACGTATATGGTATGTTCATAACATTAACTCTCACTGGGAGGAGATTCTCAATAGTTGTCACTCTTGGCAGAGTTATCACAGGGCACCCTATTACTCCACCAAGGAGATTCTAATTTAGTCTGCCTATGTTGGTTAGTTAGCAGGATTGTACAAAAATGCTAAACCAATTTCCATGAAATTTTGAGCAGGGGGTGAGCAAAATTTAACCCTTTAGATTTTCCTGTGGATCCAGGACATGTTATTTTCACTTTCTTTACCATTGATAGTTTTTTTTAAATCTAGGAACAATTCAGGGATAATTCATGGATCTTGATAGAAAAATATATATATATTTATGAATGTGTGCGATTGGCTGCACATCCAAAATAAAAAGCTGGATGCACTGAATTTAAATGAGGTCTTATAATCGGACTGTTGGGTGCTACCTACTGTTAGATAGAGCGTTTGAAAAGCATCTTATTGTATCACGATAAAAGAAAACAATATAAATTCAGAAAAACTGATTGGAAAATCTGCATCACAAAAAAGTCGGAACGTTAGTGAATAACTCAAAAATGTAGTGTTGTCGAAGACATTGTTTCATTTGTCCTTTATTAGGACTGTTTAGCAATAGCACAGTTTCATTTCTGCCACAGTGTCCAGACTGACATAAATCATAATACACACACAGCTGTGTTGCTGTCACAAGATTCGTGTTGAATGTAAGCTTCATTAAAGCAGAGGCCAGTTTCCTGTCTGGGAGGTTCATGCTGGGAGAATGGAAAGTGAAGAATAACTGGTCTATCCGGTAAATGCAGTGTAGCGTATGGAGAACATTGATAGTAAGATGAGAGATGTCTTGCCTGAGATGCCATGTCTATCAGGGTGTTCATGGGCAAACTGCTACCCTCCGTTGTTTTCAGGAAATCCACGAGGCTCCCTGTAAGACATCATATACAAGCTTTATCTCCTCAGAAGTCATTTAGTACTCCCTGACTATAGCAAAAGGTTCAGTTTTATCAACTGGGAAACAAAAGTGAAGTCTTGCTTTGTTCGGAAGACTATAGACATGTCCCCATGTCAAAAACATCGCGATTCCCCACAGACATAAATAGACAGACCAGAATAGCAACTCAAATCAGGGAACATAACACGGTGAGGAAGTACGCAAAGCATCACTCAAGGCTGATGCATCGTCGGTGACAGTGAACTCTGTGTTGAGCTTGATAAGGACAGGACAATACCTTTCCACACCGGCTTACCAAAGGCCAACCAAAGGAAATACTTTTAGAGGAATGACTGTGCCAGGAAAGAGGAGGCATAAGTCCGGAAGACTGCTTTTTGAAGTCTGAGAGCAAGAGGAGCACTCTTTGTCAAGGTCACAAAGGGAAGCTGGGACGGCACGCCTGTTTTTTTCCCATCTTTGTTGTCTCTGATAAAAAAGAAACCGAAAAGATGGGAACTCCGAGCAATCCATTCTCCTGACAACAGAGGCCACGACTGTGTCCCATCCACACGTGGATGCCAGACAAAGAGGCAGCCTCATGTAGAACCACTGCTGGTGGTTTACAGGCTGCCCATACAAGACCATACAAAGGAACGCCATTCTCTGCAGCTGTAAGGCTGATGTGGTGCTTGTGACAACGTTTCTCTATGCGTTTCATCATTGTTACTCCCAGAGAAGAAGAATTAAAAAGACTAATCAGGTTAAACGGAAATAGATTTTATACTTACACTGGAAAAAGAAAATTGTTATCGGTAACAGATTAGAAAGTTAACACAATTGTTCATGTGTTACCTATTTTTCCCTGTTTTTGTACAATTATATTTCTGATTTAGTTTTATTCTGCGTAGCCTAAGAAGAAAGAGAAAGAGAGGAGGATTCAGTGGCAAGATCCTGATCAAACTGCCTTTGTCATTGTTTAGAATGCTTTATAGTGTTCCAAGACTTGTGTGCATGTGTCTGTGCATGTGCCTTAATAGAGACTCTGGACAGCGGCCAGTTCTCATCAGGGGTCTCGTTGAACAATAACACGGTGAATCACCCTCTCCATTTTTAACACCCCTGATCTCAGACTGGCCAGGAGAGACTTCCCCTTGGTGAGTAAACACCAGTGAACAGTTTGGAAAGGTCCGAAAAAGAAGTGAGAGTTCATGTTTGCGTTTAAAAAACATTGCAGCACAGAGTAGCGAATACGGGAGGGTCATGAGGAGAAGCTGAAAATAGCCTATCAGAAGCCGGGCCACTTCAGGAGAGCAGCGCGCTTGGTTGCTCCCTTATTTAGGTTTGATACTGCAGCTGCATTCATGTCCACTCTTGGGTGATGAGTATACTGTGCAGTTGCAGTAATGTGCATCTTATCTCACATCGGATATCAAACTTAGATAAATTGCAAGGCAGCTGTGGTTGTGTGATCAAAAGACATTCAGCTCATTCAACATGAGTCACTGGACTGAAGAATAGGTTGAGAAGGAAATGGGGCAGCCCAGTTTTTGTTCAAACATGTTCTCCCACCCAGCGTCCGATAACAGATCGACATGTTTGATCCTGAGAGACTATAACACACTATTTGTCTTCACTCCAGGCACAGAACTCACCCGGACGACACTCTCTCGTGTTCAAGAAAACAGGGTTGGATGTGAAGGAAATTGTTTTTCCAGACATGCTTAGACATATTTTCCTTGCCTAAACTGAATTGGCAGTAAGCTGGGATGATTACAGAGGGATTTCTTTTTAATTTCAAATGAGGAATCACTTCTTGGAAATACCCGGGTGCCAGGTTCTCCATTGCTTTTGAGGCTTTCAGTGATCGGGAAAACCTCTCTTTACTTTTGGTATTATCAATTAAGTGTAACATTCCCGGCGACAACAGATGCTGTATATACTGCTCCACTGTATAAAGATATTTGACATACCATTCTCCATGAACTCCGTCACAATAAGAATTGGCTCCTGGGTAACCACAGCAAAGAGGCGGACGAGGCGAGGATGTTGCAAGTTCTTCATCATGTTGGCCTCGGCCAAGAAGGCCTCCACCGACATTGTGCCAATCTTCAGCTTCTTAATTGCCACTTCCCTGTCATTATTGTGTTGTCCTGTAAGCACAAATTCAATTTAAACAATTAAAACTACACTTACACCCATGATAGCAGCTCTGCAGGTCCTCGACAAAGAGGTGCTTTGAGATAAATGCTGACACATAGCAACAATAACATATAGATTTATAGCAGTTATCTTTACTGAACATTACTGACATCATTCTATCACTGAATCACTGTAAACACCATGTTTACACTGAACATCTTATCATTACCTGTAGCAATACTAGGAATAAAATCATATTCCATTGTGCTCCATCATTTTTATCAGCAGTGGAAACTATAAAGGATGGTTATCACATATCTTCATGTCAACTATGGTCCCATTGTTCAAATATGTCCACAGACCAATGTTTGGATGAGAACAGTGAAACAAACACAGTGCCAGGTCTACATGCAAGAAGATCCTGTAAATAGAAAGTGTCAGGGACGAGTTCCATGGCTGGCAATGTTTAGCTCCAACACAGTGGTTTGTTTGAGACGTTAACCAGAAAATACCCCTGCAAATGACTAATAAGGGGGTTGACTCTATACTCCACAATAACAATAGGCAAGTATTGTTCGAGAGACAATTCCTCCCAAAAGGGTCCCGGAGAAGGTAGAGGAATGTAGTTTGAGGGATGTCACGCCATTCCCGTGCTAACCAGTAACTAACTGTGTTACAAAAAAAAACTTTCTGGCCCACAATTGATTAAGCAAACAGGCTTCGCACATGAGCTGAATCTGTGCAAAATGATTGGCATGATAGGACAAATACACAATCATACCTACATATTCTATTCCTTAACCCACCACCAGCCCTTTAGTCTCCCTCCGCCATCTTTCCTCATCTCTGATACTCACCCATCCACACTTCTCCAAACTGTCCTGCTCCAAGCCTGCGCACCAGCTTCAGGGACTCTCTGGGTATCTCCCACTCATCCTGCCACCAAGGCTTCTGCGGTGCCCTTGACTGACAAGGCTTCCCCAGCTTTGTGCACAGTCCGTCTGTCTCGCCTGGATGCCAGAGAGAGGAAACATGGTTAAAATGAATTCAGATGGAGACCCTACACAATGTCTCGTAATCTAGTAAGTCCTTCCTCAAGAGGCTGTACGCACGCGTGTGATGTTGGACAAGCTCCCTCAGCGAGCTAAAGGAGATCTTGGCTGTAATGTAGAAGCCCCCGTTGTCCATGTTGCGGATCCTGTAGTGCTTGACTCCTTCACCTGTGTTGTGGTCCAAGTCCCGGATGGATAACGAGTAAGACCCTATGGCAAAGAAAGGCACAATCTTATGTGAACGAGTGTGCATGTTTCACTGACAGATGAAACTGGAACTAAATTATCGTGCAAAAAGGAAAAAGGTTGATGGATTGTTTGGCACTGTTATTATAATTAATGGTCCCAACTTGATTCCGGAGATAATCATGATCTTAGTTTACTGTTGGCAACCACATTGCATGTTGTTAGCCTTTTTTTTTTACAGTTTGGCAAATTAACATTATTTATATTACACTAAATCAGCGATAAGCCCTTGCTGTTTGCAGTGTATCAATGGATGTAGTAAGAGCTACAAGAGTGAAAGAAAATATAAAAAAATGGGTTCTTTAAAAATGTATGGAAAATAGATTGCTTTGCTTTTCTGGACATTCAAAGAGATAATGATGTCTTCATGAAGTGTTTGTGACGACATGATGGTTCCCAGGGATCGATGGAATTGGCTCCTAACCCCAAAAACCAAGGGTTTAATGTTTACCATTTCACTGACTAAGATAAGCATGGTAGAGTCCTAAGAGATGGGTAAGGACAGACAATTCATAGTGGTCTTTTATGGAACATACATGGAGGTCATCATTCCTCTGTTCATGCCGCATTTCTAAATTATATGGGGGGATGACATGAATGTAGATGAATGTTCTTCCATTTTCTTTTCTCACAGCTAAACAGATAAATTAAGTCTGGAGAAAGGAAGGAGTGTTGTGGGAAATCAGTTCGCCTATTTTTGAAACCCTGCCAGTGAAAACAAGACAAGACATTTCGAGGAGCATGATCTCACTGGCACTTACACCATCATAGATTGTTTTGTGTATAAAATGCTACTTTTAGCATCTTTCAGCAAATGCCACAGTGGAAGAACATATTCACATTTCCGGCAGTGAAACCATCTTGCAAAATGGAAATTTGGTTTTGTGTCGATAACATGTGAGTCATCGCTCTGATGAAAAAAACCCTCAGCTCACCTTGGATTGTTTCGCTCTCTCGTATCAGGAAGGAGCCTTGCGTATTCCCAGGAGCGAGGAGGAGCCTCATGGCTTCGTTTCGAGAAATGCTCTTGAAGAACCACCTGCAGCAAAAGCACACACAATATGTGTGAAGCTTTTTTTTTTTAGCTAACCACTTCCCTTCCTCCAGGGACACAGCATGCACCATACGAGATGAGAACAGTATCATTATGTTTCCTGTGTGACGTACGGTTGAGTCTCCACGTTGGTCATAGCAATAAAGTTGTGTGGGATGAAGCCCTGCTGGCCTGTTGTGAGTGACTCCGCCAGATACCACTCCGGATCATCCCTGGATGTCAGAGGAGACAGTAATGATACCATGAGTAAGTTACAGGCCTGCGATGCCTCACAGCAGTCTAGACCTTATGGGGGATGGAAAGCTACAAAACCAGAAAGCAGCTTCAAAATGGTTCCCACAGGCATAAAGTGTTTTATGCGACATAAATGATCACTGCCTGAAATGAACCAGGTTACACTTTGTTGGCAGGCAAATGTTTGTCCTTACATATCAGCACAAGAGACAGAGGAGACCATTGAGAAATGAAAAACCTTCAATAGTTAGTTTTATTCTTTAACTACAGTGGGTACAGATGGTTAAACCTTTGGAATCTGTCGGTGGACTGGTTGGAATAGCTAGTATAAATATATTTTTTTAATAGTTACCTCTGTCAGGGCCGTAGCAAGGATTTTGGAAACACAGGTCCTAGTTCTCCTCAGGAACCCCCCCCCCCCCCCCCCCCAGCTATGAAACTGTTGACAAGCCAACTCTGCATAATTTTATCAGTACTACATTCTAATTAATCTTTTACTGTATCTGTTCAACTGTATGTTTTTAAATTATAACCTGGCCCCAGGTTATATATATATATATATTTGTACTGTTAGATATCTATTTTATTACATATATGTTTGTTCATCATTCAGATTTAGCAGATTCTAAAATGTTATGTTTAGCCTTAAAAGATCAAATGAATGTTGTATGTGTGCAATCTTTGCATTTTTATAAAAACAATTTTATACTGAGGACAGAACCTAAGTTTTGTCAGGTATATGTTGGTTTACACTTAATAACAGTTTGCTGAATGGATGCAGGCCGGATCATAAAGGCAATTAAACCTTTTTTTCATATACATAAAGCGATCTTTTAATGTTCCAAAAAAGTAAAAGCACTACAGGTCTGTAAGCCTGACATTTACACCTCTCTTCTTTGATTGCAGGTTTCCTGGCCTTACGACGTTTCTTTTTCAAGCTCATGATGTAATCATGTGGTTCATTTGAACTTTTTTCCATTGGAGTTTTTTTTGTGTCAGTATAGAGAGAAAAGAAACGTTGGCTGAACATTCGCTCGACTGAAATGCAACCAAGTCTCCTGTCAGACAACAAACCAGGGGCCTTGTGAATACACTCTGTGCCCCTCTGTGATGACCCAGGTTTATTTTTGAAGCTGTAAATGAAGGTATCGCTGGTCAGGATGCACATGGCTCATCATGCTGCATGCACGTTTCGACACATTTAGAAGGATTGTTGAAGGGGACTGAACAGTTGTCTGGAGCTGAAACCTGGTTTCCTGCAGCTTTTCTATATTTGTATATATCGGCAGCTTACTTGTTGATGATCTTGAGTTTGTCTCCCTTCTCAAAGCCCAGGTCGCCATCGTGGTTGGGTTCATAGCTGTATATGGCCTCCACAAGGTTGTCTGCAAAAGCGATGTTGGGTATTAGTTAAGGTGAAGTACAACGGGGACTGTTTGATTCAGGAATGTTTCTTAAATAAAGTTTTATGTTGTGTTTAACTTACTATGATATTGACAAATGGTCGCTGTTCTTGCTCCATCCCATGTGCAGTGTTAAATGTGTGATGATTGCCTATTATTGACAATTTGGCATATCTACAGAATCTTAACTCAATAATACATTTTCCACTAAAGTCAAATTTTTCCAGTTAGCTTAATATAAGATTTTTCACAATGAAGGCGTTCAGACATTTATTTTGTTTATGAGCAGTGAATTGTTTCCTTGAACACTGGAATCATATTATTTTGTTTCCTATAGAATATTGACTCACCGTGATTTGGTTTTTATACTACGTAGCAGAAAAAGAATACTGCAAGAACAGGAAGATGATATGCGGAAGGGTGGGGGTGTGTGTGGGGGGGGGGAGGTAATATGCTAGTTAACACTTACACAATTTAAAGTGAAAATAAAGTTCCACCAATGCCCAAAGGAAATGTGGGTCCTGGTTTTGACCCCGCAGAAATCATAAGACCTTGCGAACAAATAATCCAAAACTAGGATATTGTACTTGAGCCTATGAAAGTAAAGGAACATTTTCTTTTTAAAATGATCTTTAGTCATTGTATGAACTGTATTATCTCATTGTGCATTAAATTCATCTTCAAATAATACATTACACTGAAACAGCTGAACATATTACACTCAGTATGTATTTGAAGTCTGTGCTTTATTAATGTTTCTCTGTAAGTAGGACAGCTCATGTCCAACCAGGTGAAGCGATTCCTCGTCTGATGCACCTCCATTTCTGTTTGCCCATATCAAAGGGTTTTATTGTGAAGTTTACCTGATACCAATAATAGGTTTTGTATGTTGTTCACATATTGTAAAGTACATCTGTGATTTCTGATCATAGACTATATAATAAAAGTTGATTTAGTTTGGCTTTTTCATCATATTACATATTAGTAACAATATCGACAAGCACACCAGACTCAGAGACAGACACAGAAAAACGCACTTTATGTTATTACCTGGTAACGGTGATGTAGGGGGTGAATGTTGTGAATGGCAAGGAATCAGCTGATCTGTGTACTGGCGAAAGGAAAACAAGATAAAACTTGTAGCTTTACAAATTGCAATAAAAGATTTAGGTGATAACAACAGATATAATAAAATGTTCACATTTGCTAAATAAGCACAAACTAACGCAGATCTCGACATATCTTATTTGCGGTTATATTTTTTTTCTTCCAGACAAAATGTCTCTGTACTGTGGAACATGCAGCTGGTTTTCTCCTTTATTCCTAATCTAATGAAACATCTAACTCGCAGCGAGGAAACAAACAACATTAGGGGAGTAATTTCGCTGCCATTTAATTATACAGGCAGGACACAACTTCCGTCACAGTTATGTAAGTTATAAAAACTCATCTGGACCGTAACATACAATAGCAGGTTGTATTTCATAATTATCTTGGTTATTTGACACAAATAATTTCTCTTGTGTGGTTATTCACAGTTATCAATTTGAGTTATCGGCCCAAATAACCCAAACCAACTCATGTGGAGCTTGCACAAGCACTCAGTTTGTACTGTGTGCAAACATAAATACATGTGCATACAAATAAACATAAAAATAACATGACTTACTGGATTGCCTGACTGGGGAGGTATGGGACAGTTGCAGTGTTCACAGATTTCATCCAAGTTCTCAATCCAGTCTGTGTCTGAATAATCCGAACTGCAGTTACATCCCATCTTTTCTGCAATTTAGAAGTTCAAGTATTGATAGTAATAATATGTATAATTACAAATGAAAAAAAATCTCCAAAATATCTCCAATATTCTAAGTTAATATGTGTGTGAAAATGAATGATTTTACATATTGAACTTTGAATGACAATAAAACCCTAAACTGCTCTTATTGGCTGTGACTGAGGGCATCGTCTCAAAATGGAGGCTCAGTGGTAAATAATGATCTAAACTAAGAAACAAACAACTCTAAGTTATCATTTTAGATACTATTTTGACTTTGTATGTAGTTGCACCCCACACCCCACAAATAAATGTGACCACTTGCATTACTGCAAATCACCGGCCTTTACATGCTCTAAATCTGATTCAGACTTGAATAATAGGCTCTATAAAACTGTAAAAATGCTAATCTTGTGTAATCTAATGTCTTCACGTGCTCTGCTCTGTGGCGCTCTGCACAAAATGGCTTTCTCAAGCTCACTTGGCTCCAGTTGGAGCCCTCGTGGAACAGGGTCAGTGGGCTAATCGCAGCGGCCTTCTGTCCCAAAAGGCTCCGAGCCGTGAGAAAAATCGGAGGAGGCCTGACCCTGGAATAACAACCAAGCAACTGTACTGAGAGCTAAAGACAGGAACCACAGAGTTAGGAAGAAGTCTTTTTGTATCATTATTATTATTGTTATTATCGGCACTCCTACGCCTGCTGGCCTACACTCAGGGAATCATGGAAACAAAGTCAGCATTTTCCACTGAGGGGCTACACGACCGGACATATGGTTGTATGTATATGTGTGCATTCAGTTTCGATTTCTATATATATGTTTATATATCTTTACATATATCTATTCATATTGATGGCACCAGGAAGAGACAGGGAGAAACTAAAATGTCGTATATCATGCATAGATAACTCGTTGTCTGTTATCAGTGAAGCTTGTGGACTGATAAATTGATTGATTATGTGATTTTTTTATAGAAAAAATACATTTCATCTTAATTTTCTTGATGTCGCATCAACATCACACGAACAGTTTTGTGTTTTACGTTCAAAATCACGTTTGTATTTTACACCTAATTGACTTTACCCATATTATCTAGCATTAATACACCGTATGTATGAATATACAAGCCTGTATGTCCATGAAAACTCTCATCTGTTTAAATTATCAGCTTAAACGTTAAATTGGACTAGTAAGATACAGGCTTTCATTTATTACAATGAGAAAGCATAATATTTGTATCATGTGGTCCTGTTGTTTTTGTTATATTGAGTTTGATCAGCAGAGACAATAAATGGAATGGATTTGTATTTATTTAGCGCTTTTCTAGTCTTGATGACCACTCAAAGCGCTTTTACATTATAGTTTCACATTCACACACACATTCATACAGTGCATCTTCTTGCAGCACTTTCGTTATTCTATGGGGGGGCCATTTGGGGTTCAGCATCTTGCCCAAGGACACTTCGGCATGCAGATGGTTGAGACTGGGGATCGAACTGCCAACCTTCAGATTGGAGGACGACCACTCTACCCCTCAGCCACAGCCGCCCAGTATGTGAATATATGATGCTTTCAACTTTTTTTGTTAAACCATCAACGCAAACATAAGCAAAGAATGGCTCTAGGTAACATGTGGCCATTATTCCTGGGTGTGGATGTTATTCCTTATTACACAACGTTTTTTAAAATACAATGTGTTTCATACAAAAATCAACAGATCAAAACCATCTCTCTGATGGACGACGAATATTTGCTCTAACACATATAATGACAAGGAAATGGATTTTTGGCCATCTATTTATTTCCTTATCTGATCTCTAAACTCCTGTAACAGAATCAGAAGTTTGATACTCACCTCTCGAAATATGAGCTGTTTCTTCAAACGTCCAGTAAAGTCAGATTTGCTGCCATAGAGATCTTCTTTATTCAATAGTTGTTCATTTGAAGGAGCTTTTTTAGCATCGAGTGTACTCCTCAGCACGGGAGCCTGGGGTGTGAGGATGTCATCACCAGCTTCTAGTATTCTAACTCACCCAAAGCCAGACACACTGATGTGGTGTCTGTACACACACACTCAAGAGATGTGTGTTTCCTGTCGTTGGCGGGTTGAGGGTTGCTCTGCACTCTTCTGACAGGTGCTTACCTTGCAGCTGTGTGAGCAGAGAAGGAACGTTAGAGGCTCCATGGTGAAAGGGGGTCAGGACAGCACCTTTACTAAAGTGGGAGCCACAACGTTAATGTTCCAATACAGTTAAGAAAGGAGGCAATGGAATGCTGTGCGTTTTTTTGTGTTTGCTCGTGTCTAGAACATTTGTGAGTCAGTGATCTTCAAGCTGTGGAACACCATCGACGTGGGCCTGAGGTCGTGGGTCCACGGGGGGGTTCCAAAGATCATATGGTACGGTGGCCCTGAGAGGTCAATACACTATAACTTACATCACACGTGGAGTCTATTTGCACATGTTTTCATGTGTTAAACTCTCAGGGCCTCTGTATAATGATTTGAGTATTTGTTTAGATTGATAAGACAGAGGAGTTCAAATAACACCAAACTAATCTTAACAGTATTATAATCATATATAATTTAGGTCTAGTTAATATTCTTGTCTCAAGTTTCCGCTTTATAGTCAAAACAACAAAGCTACAGAGGCTATTTCCATCTCTCAGACTTGTGGTTTGTATCATCTGTGTGGTCAGTGAAGCATTTCAAAATAGACTTTGACCTATTTTTTCACTTTTTAAGCAAAAGTGAAAAAAAAGAATCAGTCACAAAACCATTGACCAAATGTCAATGGGTGGATGACTTTACATATCGTTGTTTTGACCAAGCTTCCTGTCTAATGGAGGCCAAACTAATAATAAGGTCAAATAATAAGCATCGCAGATTGGCTGAGCTGTTGCCTTTTCTAACTCCGAGACGACTCTGAGCTGTTGACCGCATCTCTTCTCTTGTGGTGAGTGGCTGCTGCTGCTGCTGCTGCCACGGAGCATGCACTGGCAGGAAATCAGTCCCAACAGCACAGGAAGCGCACAGAAATGTGTGCTCAGACGACGACCATAAAAAGGCTCACTTGCAATGAAACCACCTGAGCCCGCACGGTATAAACACACAAGGACAGGTGAAGTAGTTTCACTTTTCGACATCGACAAGAAGTTCTGTTACTGAGCTTTTGACTGAGCTGAGGGACAAGAAAACAAGAAGCAAAGCTGACACACCGAGTTGCATGATGAAATAAAGGTGCACCACATACCTACACCCTCTATGGACCTCAGTTTGTGAGTGTCTCTTTGAGCCTTTAAGGGTATTCCTACTTTGCTTCTCAAGCACAAGCGTCACAACTTCCAAATGTGGCTGGAAATCACGTTCTGTTACGCAGTCAAAACGAGATAAGATCGATATGCAGTAGGTTTTCCAGCCCTCCCACCTCCTGCTTCACGATGCAGGTGCTGGCCTCTTTTATGTGAGCGAGTAAGCAGCTGATGCTTATACACTTAAAAACAATCTTTACCAACTTCAAACAGTTTCCCAATAATCAGATGGATAAATGTGCTTTATTTGCACTCTGATATCAGTATCTGCTCATATAACGGAATGTGGTATTTGTTGGGAAAGGGTCGAGGGAAACTATCTGCAGGGCAGAGATGAGACATTAGTCCACACTGTTTATTGTAACAGCCTTCACTATGGATAAAGCCTTAAGGTGTCATACCTCTGCCTATGCGTTCTCCATATTATACTCATTCCCACTATCACGGTCTAACGTCACACATGAGGTCACCCTTGTCCTGAAGTCTGCCTTATTATGATCATATCAACAGTCCCACTCGTGCTCTCATTTCGCACAAAGACCACACTCTTGCCAAGGCATATTTGGTTTCTTGTTCAACCAATTATCACTCAACAATGTCTGTGGCTCTGCACATCCCTCCAGGGCCCCATTCATATGTGTGGATATTACACCAGGTCATGAAAGTCTCGTGGAGGGAAAGAAGAGTCCATTGTGCCTTGGTAGCTCTGGGACCCAGGTTGGATGACATGAGGAGGACCTGATGGAGCATCTGGAGATATTTGGCCAAGATAAGATTCATAGTAGAATGTGCTCAGTCAGATGCACAGACTCTGTCCCAACTGGCACTTTTCAACCATGTAATGACATATATCTTAAAGAAAGATGATGCAATCTTTTACCATAACAGATTTCATATTAGTTTGATGGTTTTCTTAGGGAAAATGGTGGAGCTTTCTCCCTGAACGTCTGTTGTTGCTCCATGTAACTTTGGTGAGCAGAGACCGATCAACACAGAACTGAATGATAGTCACAGGTTAAATTGTCAAAATCAGGTCCAGCCATTTCAAGAATATTGCCGATCTGTAGATCAGTTAAAAAGACTGTCATTAAATACAAAGGTTGTAGTATTTGTTACGGCAGCAGCTCTTCTGGTTCAGGAAGCCGGGGATCATGAAGGATATCCACCGCTCAGTTGTGTTTCAGTTCAGTGGGTGGGACTAAACAGTCCGAGCGTCTGTCAACAGAGTGATACGCGTTGTTTTTTACATACAGGTTAATCCCTGAATCGTATACAATATCTAACTTTGACCTCAAGGGGTCTCTCAATCAAAACAACCACAAAAAACCTAGGGTGATGATGTCATGAGCAGCGTAGAATCATGGGAATGTTGTCATCCCCATTTCTTGTCCCACAATCTTCTTGGTGCGCTTGTGCTTTTGCACTTTACTGGGAGATGACGACAGAATACGGAACAAATAATTGTGATTCTATAAAGCTGCTTTCAGACTCTGTAGATCCACCGTATTCTCTCTGGAGGAGGTGCATATGTGAAAGCAAATGTCAGTGTGAGACGCTCCGCAGTTTCTAAGGATTTATCCCCCTGTCCTCCCCGTAAAGCCCGTAAAAATCCAGGAGAAGTCGATGTGTGAACACAGCAGGGGATCCCCAACCGATTTCACCACAAACAAGTTGGGGGTTGATGATGCATATAACGTGTGACAGATGCGTCACACGTATCTGTCACATTAAAAAAAGAAAATGCAGTGACACACACGCAGAAGACACAGGTGAAGATGTCAAGATAGTTTGTGGTAATAACAACTGATGATGGTGACAAGAACAAGAACAAGAACAAGAACAAGAACAAGAAAGCAATTGGTAAAGAATATATGAAATAAATTAAAAGGCAACCAAAATGAAATATCCTGGTACCTTGAATAAAAATTGTGATTTCTTTGAGTTTGAGTATTGTTGGAAACATTGTACATTACACAAGTCAACAAAATATATGGGATAGGTCCAGATGTTTTTAGATATTTTAATGGAGAATTGTTGAATGGACCTTAACAGGAATAGTCACCACGTGTGGCTGCAGGGGGCGCTGTTCTTAAGTAAATGTTACATTGTGCTGCTTTAAACTTCAGTGTATGTCAATATAATACAATTGCACGGATACAACAGACAGACATAGTAAAGTGTGTTTAATATAGTATTGCATTTGCAAGAGAGTGGCAGTTTACATTTTAAGGCATTTTCCTTTTATTCTACTTTGTCTCATATATAAATTCATTTTACAGTAGCATGATTCCACAACATCAATAAGATAACTTCAGTATGTTTTTCTACCTTAAAAAAACTGTAAACAAGTAAAATATCTCTCAAGAATAACAATTTTATTTGTCTTACTTGTTATATAAAAAACTATTGAATTTGTCCACTGCGTAACTCAATGAGGACTATATTTGGTCACTGTTCAGCCATTCGTAGCTTACAATCTGTGCTCTGCAGCATCTGGCCGTTGTAATGGAAAACAAAATACATCACATGTGGCCTCCTGGGTTGTGTCACTGCAGTGGTGAGTGTATAGGGAATATTTTTAGTGTGTGTGAAGAATGGGTGTAAATATATTGGAGTGGGACCTCCCGCCTCCTCTGAGAATACTGGTAAACGGACAGTGCACTGACGGATCAGCAGCTGGAACTTGCTGCTTAGAGTGAAAACTGCTGCAGGAGAGCGTTTTTTTTTAACTGTGCCAAGACCAGATTGGAGCTGAAATGCCACCTTCATACCTTTTATTTCAGTCAAAAATATCACTAGTGATCTAAACTGTATCACAGTATGGCTTGTTTTTTATAACCTTTACATTTCAGACCAGCTCCTAGGTTTTATTTATTTATTTTGGTTCATGTAGCATTGCGCAAACCACAGTCAATGGAGCAGCTCAGGCTCCATCCAGCAGGAAGGTGTGTCCGTATTAAGGAACTTTGCCCCTGCAGGTCTGTCCACAGAGGCTTACCCATGCACATCAAGCCATTGTGCACATCAAATGAGTCCTTTTCATTTCCGCCCTGCAGTAGCTGGCAGCCTCTCTCCACTCTGGCACCAGAACACCTTCAGAGGAGTCAGCCAGAATAATAATAACAATGATAATAATGTGTCTACACAAGCTCAGAGGAGTCAGAGGAGTGGACTGGAAGATTCTCAGCAACATTAATGAAGCTTTCAACACAGGGAGAACCGCCTGGAGTTGATGTTCATCTTGGTGAGGCCCAGGTGCTTCAGCGGGGTGGACAGGGCGAAGGCGGCCTTCATGGGGATGTCACACAGCAGGTCCGACTCCTCTTCGCACTCCTCCAGCTCGTACGTGGCGTCGTCCAGCATCTCCTTGTGGCGGTCGCACACCTGCTCCACCTTCAGCCGGTGGATCTCCCCACGCAGGCGGATGAGCTGGCGGGCCAACCTGTTGTCCTGGACTTGCATCTCTCTCTGAGGAGGAGGAGGAGGAGGAGGAGGAGGAGGAGGAGGAGGAGGAGGAGGAGGAGGAGGAGGAAGAGGGAGCAGAGGTGAATGAATGAATGAAGGAGGGAAGCAGTTGGAGATTATGAGGGGGGGGGGGCAGGGATTTGAGGAGAAATTAAAGACCCGCAAGAATGGGGAAATTTGGATTATTTATACTTTAATCTAATTTTATCTGCTTATGTAAGGGTGTTAATCACTGGGGTGTGTAGTATGGGGGTTGCTGCCTGGGGCCTTGGGAGAACAGACATCCAATTCTCTGAAAACTATTTGTTTAGGCTAGTAGGACTGCATGAAGTCACTCATGCTTTGCCTTGAATTAAGGTATGACATCCATGGAGAGGACATCACTATATAACTATTTCACAGATATAGGAAAAAGGAACTTAACAGCCAGAGAAAAGTGAAAAGGAGAAAAGTGACAAATAAAAGCGTCAGGTTCAGTGATCACTCACCAGCTCTTTTCTCAGAAACTCCAAAGCATCATCAATAGTCTCAAAGCCACATATGTTGCGCACGACCAGTTCTGAGTTCTCATTGCGTAAAAGCACAGGCACGGAGACGGCCTGTCCCCCGGCAGAGACCGCACTACCAGTGTCCGTGTCCGCCGGGACGCTCTCCTTCCACGGTCGGCTCTCGACGCGCTCCTGCCACTCCACATAGGACGGTCTGCGCGTCTGTAACTTCAGCTTCTCCGTCAGCGCCTTCACGCTGTCCAGATCCTCCGCGCGTCCCTCGCTGGACTCCTCTCCAAACTCTTTAAATTCCATCGTGTCAGACAGTGACACGATCACAAGTCACGGGAATCCACGTCGAGTTCAGGTTGAGTTCACTCTCTGAGTCCTCAGCTAGGCGATACGAGCGCAACAGGTCCTCCTCACCTCCTTTATAGGGAGTGACCGCCCATCCCGCAGGACGCGCAGGCTGCAGCATTTATAGGCTTCTCTTGGAAGGAAGCCAGAGCCCTTTGACCTGGCAGCAAAGACTGCGTGTCTCTTTGTCACAGATTTACTGAAAATGCTGAATGAATTCATAAATTCAAGCAAATAATATCATGTCGGGATGTTTGAGTCAACATGTTCATAAAAACTGTCGAATTCCCTGATTCCACAACATCTGTTTGGTTACCTTTTGTATACCTGTGATGACAATTTGAGTGTTGCAAATGATCTTAGTACACAATATTTTTCAGTTGCATTTTGAAGTAAGTATTATGTTACTTTATACCTTACAATCCTTTTGTTTCCCAAAAAATATTTATATGGTTTTCTATTGTCTTCACACAAGTCGTAACCTTTAACATGTACAGTGCCTTAACTGTGCTTTTAAAGGTGCTATATAGATAAAGTGTATTAGGCTATTATTATTATAATTAATATCACAAGTACAATTAATAATACTTTTGCTAGAATATAAAAGTATCATTCGTAAAACGACTGAAGAGCAAAGAAAGTACTGTTCTGAGTCCTACATTATTGCTGTGTTGATGTGTGTTAGAAGGATTTTGATGCCCTGGTCGATGACCTGGCTTTGTTTTGAGCTAGATTACATTCATCTGTAGTTTAATCTAAGAAAGAGTTGCACTTTATAATTATTTGTATATAATGCATATCTAATTGAACTTTTGCAAGCAAATTACTACAATATGGAGGCCCAACTATTTGCACAGTTGAGTTTGCACATTCCCTTTAACCACTGTTATAACTGTCTTCATCAGTTTGTATTTATTTCTCCTGAATGTGCATCATTTTTGTATTTTTCTTCTTATATCTTTTATATATATCAATATATTACCTTTATAGGCATTTGTATTTAGAAATTATTGACCAGGCAGAAACCTTGTCCTACAATTTAGATGAAACACACTAGTAAAAAACATAACTAGCATTTTTTTTATATTCAGTTCTTGCCAATAGATCCCTTCCACCTAAATCATACCATCCAATCTTACTGGACCCTTAAACAATTCGGATTAACTTCTGAATGCAGAACCTTTCTTTAAGAATCTTTTACAAGGTTTGTTTTTTCTAGTTCTGCTTCCGTGATTTAAGGTTTAAAACCAGCTTTCTATATGTGCGTCTGCTGCCATCTAGTGGTCATTCACCATAATGCAAGCCGATCAGTGCTGCTCCCATCCCTCTCTGCTCCCCCCACAGTGTTCAAAACTTTTTACCAGCTTGTGGGTCTGTGTGTTTCTCCCTCTGTGTGTGTGTGTGTGTGTGTCTCTGTGTGTTTCTGTGTGCGTGTGTGTGTGTGTGTGTGTGTGTGTGTGTGTGTGGTGTGTGTGTGTGTGTGTGTGACACATCAGTGCTGCTGCTGCCTCTCAGGAAACGTGCACTTCCGTTTTTACTCAGCCCAAGCAACTCTTTAGTTTCTTTCCCCCCACATTACCAGATCAGTGTATAGCTCTGCAGCCCCCTGAGTCTGAAAAGGTGCAGATAGATTATGTGGTTGAGTATGTTCGAGTAAACATGAATCTATTCATAGCCTCCTTATCGTCAAGCAAACAGTGCAGGAGCTGCAGTGTTCTCCAGCCAGCGTTGCGCACAGAGGAGGAGAATGCTTTTGCTTTCATTCTCTCAGGACCGTAAAGGCGAGGAGGTGATTTGAAGTTGGAGGGCTCCACCTGCTTTCAGAGGTTTGGCTCTTTGGATTTCTCGTTTTTTTGGGGGGGGGGGGGCTGATGGAGTTTTCTGAGCACATCAAGACCGCCAATGTGGAGGATGTAGTGCTTCGGCAGCCCCTGCACCCGTTGAGCCGAGGCACCCTGTGCATCACCGGCCACCACCTGCTCTTCTCGGTCAGAGAGGAGGAGGGAGGCTCATCGCGGCAGGTTCTACTGCTCCTCAGGAACATCGATGCCACTGAGAAAAGGTGAGCTCACTGCATCTTATCAACGTGGAGGATGTAAAACAAGATGGTCATCGGGTTCCACGCTGGAAAAATGCCCTAGATATACGTAGAATGAACTTAACTGAGTCTCTTAGTAAGTGCTTTGTGGATGTTTTAGGACAACTTCATTCTGAGGATGGTTACAAACTTGTGCATGCTCACATTCAACAATAACTAACTTCAGGATTTGTACATTGGCGGTGCTTGTGTTTCTTGAAGACATTTCCAAAAAGTGGCTTTTTGATGAGATGTGAAACACAATCAAGTCCATTTGTACAAACTCCCAATGATACCATGAACTGTATGACTGAGAATCTTCAAAGATAAATAACAACAATAACTAACCAACAACAAGTTTTTGTGCCAGTGAATCATCCAACATCTAATTCATGTTATCCCTCAAATCTTTTTTTTTTTTTAACCAGTGTGGAAAATCTTTTTGGCTATTCCGGCCTCTTCTCTAACGCAGGCCGCAGTGAAAGGTTGGACATTTGTGTTCCAGTGTGTCTTCCCTGTTTCTGCCCTAACTGCTCACAAGTGCTGCAGAAGGAAATGTGCCAACAGCATTACAGCAACTCTCTTGTCAGACACACACTCACACTGTGGGTCGCTTGCTTTTAACATTCTGTTGACGTTAAACCTCATGAAAGCTTCGCTGTTACTGCTTGCAATATTCTTTGGTCAGTAACAGAGAGTACAAAGGGAAGTCCTTTGGCAGCAGGCTAAAGCTCTCCTTCCACACACAGGTTTGCCTTCCTTTCCTGCTTCAAGAAAGACTTCCCGAACTGCTGTTGAGTGTTGAGTGTGGACATTTTTGTGTCCAGGACTCATAAGTGTGTATTTGTGTTTGTAGGACAGCTGGATCCTCAGGGACGATAACCATCAAGTGCAAAGATGTGCAAGTGCTCCAGCTGGACATCCCAGGCATGGAGCAGTGTCTCAACATTGCACGCTCTATCGAGGTGTCACAAGTCATCATATAATCATAATGAAACCTCAAACATTTCCTCTTTGCACTTTTTCGCTTTGAATCTGATCATCTATTTTGACGTCCTGCAATGATCTGTTTCTCTCCAACTCTCTGTAGACCCTGTCCTGTCTGGACTGTGTGTCGGAGATGTATCCTTTCTTCTACAGACCTCCTGATCTCAGCCTGCAGGACCAGTGGGGTCTCTCATCCCCTGAAAGCCACTACAGTCAAATGAAGGAGCTGGTAACCAACATAATAGAACTACGCGTACTTGTAAAAATGCTGCTGCTGTGTAGAAATGTAATACCACATGCATAAAATATATATTATCACCCACCAGGGTCTCACAGGAAACCTCTCCCAACAATAGTCCGACACCCACATGACAGGAAAATGCCAGGGAAATTGAATGAATGAAAATAGGAGGTCAACATTCAGGATATCCTCTTCGCTAAGTTTTCATTTGTTTCCCCCTAACTCCTGAATGTGTTTAACAGAGAGACATCTTCCTCTGGGAACAGCACGTTGCGATGGTGAAATAATCCTCATGGTCAACTCCCTTAGTGGACCATGAGGGCAGCTTGGTTGATGTATTTTATAGGCACACTGTTCCCAAAACATGGGAGTTGGGCGAGTTTTTACAATAGTTAAACTGAAGTCCAAAGATGTTTTTTTATTCATCTTGTTCATCGATCATCTTTTGGGACTTCTGTTTTAGCTTTTTTTTTTTTTAAGGAGAAGGTTATTATTTAGTGGGAAAAAGATAATTATCTTGTATCTTGCTTTTATAAGTTGCCTTTATAGAACTATAGAATAGATTATAGAATTTGTTAATTTTACTTCTTAAAGGTGTTCGCATCTGTAAGATGTGTGGTGCTTGGGTCTCAGAAGGTTTAAACAGGACCTTGAAAAGTCTTTTTTATATCTACATCTTAATTTGTAATGGAAAATTTATGAGCTTTACATACAAAGTCACCATGATGTATTTAATGTAATTTTAGCTAAAGATTTTGGATCAGGTTTAGAGTTGTGCAACTTCTATTTCGTATAAATTGTCAGGTCAAATGTCAGAAGTGAAACACTCTCCCTTGAATGCGTCAGCAGCTAGCATGTGCAGAGGGATGTGATATATAATGAGTTTTTACAACCAAGTACCACTAAGCGCAGCTATTTGTGATTGGTGTTCGTCAACCTTCTCTCTCCTCTGTTCGCAGCATGATAGGTGGAGACTGAGCACTGTGAACAGAGGATACTCAGTGTGTCCCACCTACCCCCCAGCTGTCATCGTTCCTAAAGAGATAACCGATGACATGCTGCTAAAAGTGGCCAAATTCAGACAGGGAGGACGCTTCCCTGTGCTCTGCTACTACCACAGGAAGAACGGCATGGTGAGACGTTTGTGTGTTTCTCCTCTGGTCTGAACATGCAAACACATCGTGCCAAATAAGTCCAACCGAAATCAAAACTTCTCAGGTAATCATGCGCAGCAGTCAGCCGCTGACAGGAGCCAATAGGAAGCGCTGCAGGGAAGACGAGCTCCTCCTCCAGGTTGTGATTGACAACTCGGACAAAGGTTACATTATTGACACCCGCTCTAGTCAGCAGGCTCAGCAGGCCCGGATGATGGGCGGGGGGTTTGAGTCCAAATCGTGCTACAGCGGCTGGAAGAGACTGCACAAGCAGATGGAAAGGTCTCAGTGTGTGTGTGTGTGTGTGTGTGTGTGTGTGTGTGCACTGCAGAAGCTTTTCACCATGTTAAGACTTTGATCTTTCCCATCAAGTGAACCTCTGTCCCTTTTAAACAGGGGTAAAGCCCTCCAGGAGAGCCTCATCAAGCTGGTGGAGGCCTGTGGTGACGGGTCCCACAATATGGACCGCTGGCTGAGTAAGCTGGAGAATTCCAAATGGCTGTCACATGTCCAGACTGCTCTTTCAACGGCTGGTCTGCTGGCAGAGTGTGTGGAGAGGTATGATCTTACACCTCTGCTGTGTTTACACTGGGATTAATGTGTATATTCATATCCTGTTTCCAGACCTGTATATTCATTTCCATTAAGGACCTTTTTCTCTCGAATACAAATTTGCAGGGGGGGTGGTACAATAAACATTATTATATAGAAAATAAGATATTCATGAAGATTTTCTGGACTCTGGTGTGTCTGTCGGTTTTGTCCAGGGACGGTCATTCAGTTCTGGTTCACGGCTCTGAAGGGACAGATTCCACTTTGCTCATCAGCACTCTGGCACAGCTCATCATGGACCCAAGCTGCCGCACTCTGGAGGGCTTCCTGACTCTGTTGGAGAGGGAGTGGGTGCAGGTGTGTGTCTCTGTGTGTCTCTCTGTGTGTGTGTGTGTGCGCGCGCGTGAGACATCTAAGTAGCACCTGACATATTTGGTGGTTTTTGTTGGCCTTATGGAGATGGAACAAAGGAGCTGCAATTACTCAAGGATGAAAAAAGACAGTTGCAGTGTTGAAATAAACCAATGCAGGTGTACAAGTTGCCCTCTAAGATAAGTGGTCCAAATTACACATTTTTTATTCTGTGCCCCAAGGTAAACATGAGACCCTGGCTAAAGGGTAAAAGGGTGACTCTTGCACTAACTGCTCAAATGAGGTCCTAAACAATCAATCGGAAAAATAGGACAAGATGGAGAATATCCCTTGATTCTATGTTGAAAAAAGCTAAACATTTATAACCCGAAAAGTGACCTGTGAACTGCAGAAATGAGTGTGTTTGTCTGTGCCCTGTATGTACTGTGTGTGTTTCCTGTCTCAGGCGGGACACCCGTTCCAGCAGCGATGTGCCCACTCGGCCTTCTCCCACGCCCGCCTCCAGCAGGAGTCCCCGCTCTTCCTGCTGCTGCTGGACAGTGTTTGGCAGCTGTGGCATCAGTTTCCTCTGGCGCTGGGCTTCTCAGAGGCGCTGCTCCTCAGGCTGGCGACCGAGGCCTACGCCTCAGACTACGGCACCTTCCTGTGTAACAGCGACCAGGAGAGGTCGGCAGTTCTTCTCCACATATTCTGACACAAAACCTGCTGTGTCATAGTAACCCCTATCCTCACACGCTTCATGTTACCCCTGATTCCGATGTCTGCTTTCCGCAGGTGTTCTCTAGAGGTGAAGGAGAAGACTCACTGTTTGTTCCAGGCCCTGCTGAGGCCCAAGGAGAGAGAGCCCTACTCTAACCCCCTGTACGAGCACACTGAGCTGGCCATCTGGCCCTCGGTCCACCCTCAGTCCCTGCAGCTCTGGAGAGGTGAGCTTTGATTGACAGACGTAATAAATCCTATCTTTATTAAAGGGTGTGGTCTCTCAGTTTGAGAGCAGGACTCCTCTGCTTGTGCTCAGACTGTGTGCTTGCACTCAGTTTATTGTTGCTTGGACAGATCTTGTGGGCTCCAGCTCTTCTTCCCCTCATGCTCACACTGCTCCTGTGTCTTCTGTGTCTGCTTTCGGATTTCTCCTCTCTGCTCGTATTATTACTTATTATCTTTACTTCTGTCTAAAGATTCACTTCTTTAAGAGTCTTGTATGGGTGGTCCGTGCACTGCTGCCCTCCGTGGCATTATTTACACACTCATCTAACACACCCAAAGCAATGGCAGGACAATTTAATATGTCAACACAACACGTGACCTTCTACTGGAAGCTGAAGCGCAGGAAATCTGTCCAAGCAACAAAATATCTCAGTGCAAGCATGCCATTTTCCTGCTCTCAAACTTGTGTGTTAGCTTAATCAGTTATATTCATTCAATATTGTAGCATCTCATTTAATCTCAGTGAGTTCCCTGGTGTTGAATTGTCACGTGTTGCCAACTTTGAGGAGTCTTGATGCTGACTCAAGCTCACGTCTGATCCTTAGGCTTTTTCCTGAGGTGGACCCTACAGACTCGGCACCTGCAAGAGGCTCAGGAGGAAATAAGAAACATGGTCAACGAGTGGGGGAAGCTGGTGCTCACCTGACAAACCCCCTGAATAAGCCCGAGTGTTACAATGTACAATGCCAGTGGACTGTGAAAATATTTTTCAGAATTCTTAACAATCATTTTAATGTAATTGTTTTGGTAGTTTGTTTACTCTTTCATAAAACTGTTTTGGAAGAAAAAAAATGTTATGTGTTTAATGCTTGACAAACCTTGAATTTAACATACGTTTTGCATAATTCCAGTGAGGTACATATTTTCTGACATATATTCACCATTAAATAATATCAATAGAGGGGTGCTACATAACGGACACACCCCCCCAGTCCTGTTAAGCTCAGCTAAACACTCTTCACAATACAAATCCCTGTGCACAGCAAGTCAGCATGTTTGCACGCTCTGAGCTTTGCAGGCTGGAGACTGTAGTCCCGTTCAGTCAAGAGCCACCGGCCCGGGTGATTACAACAAGAGGACAAGAACCACGTAGCCCAGCATGACTCTCCACACCTGCCTATGTATCCAGTGGTCACTGGGCGAACTGAAACGCTGACCAATCGGATGGGTTGGTGATCTCTTCACCCTAACATTTAAATGCCTCAAAAACTCTTTATCAGCATTTATCTTGTGATTTAGTTAAGTGGAATAGTTTTGGATTGACTGCAACTGCTGGTGTTGGATCAAGAATCATCTTTGTGGGATTTCTAATTTTTCAGCACACAGGTAATGAATTTTTACACATGATCCATATATAATACTATTTAACATGATCTTGTCTATACTTTTTTCTTAAGATGTGTATCAGTGATCAATACGGTCTCATGAGGTTCTGTTTGACTTTTCTAAAGAGCTGCTGCTGGCCATGAATCCGGGCATTCGGGTCTGTGTGCCCACTGTGGCCCTGCTGGGCATGTTTTGCAGGGGTTGCCTGAGCAGGGTGCAGAGTTTGCCCCGTCGCAGCTTCAGCACTTTGCACAAGCGAATGAGCAGGTGGAACAGTGTGGAGACCAGCGGCCCGCTACCTTCTCAGGAACACCCTCGTGTCCTCATCACAGGTTAAACAAATCCACATCTGTCTGTTCTGAGCATGTAACGGCCATTGTTTTCTACCACTTTCACTGTGCAGCCACTGTTTGGCTTCTATCGGCAACAGAGCTGTCATCTCCGGGGAGCCGAGAACAGCACCAGGCACATACTAAGCATCAAACAACAGGTTACGTTGAAGTACTGGAGTGAAGGTTTCATATGATTCAGTGACATGAGTGGAATACTACGGACACATGCTGTCCATTCTGTCTGTTCGAGTTGTTTTCACTGTGCACCAGCACCAGGACCCCATTTTGACTCATCACAATAGAGTGCATGCAGACAGTGCTAGTCACATAAAAGAGCCAATGAGTGGCACTGGGTGAGAATAATAGACTGCTGCCACTTTTTGTCCCATGATAAAGCTTTGGAACAAATGAATGCTTTTTTTTTTCACCAGCTTAAGCATGGTGCGCCAAAAACATTGATATCACGTTCATACTGAGCTCCAGGCATGTTTTGTTTCTTTTGCAAAGTCGATACATTCAATGTGTCTCTGTGTACAGGTGGCCTTGGGCAGTTAGGTGTGGGGCTTGCACAATCACTGAGGTGAGATATTTAGAAATTCCTGAGATATGGAAGTTTGTGAAAGTCTGAAATTTGACCTCTCTTTATTAATGTGCAGAAAATTGTATGGACGAGAGAACGTCATCCTGTCAGACATCAAGAAGCCTCCGCCTCATGTTTTCACCAGTGGTATGCAAAATATAAATGAGTTTTATGGCCTTTTATGTCCTGTTTTCCTTTGTTAATACTTTTAAATGCTCTTCCCTCTTTTTTCCCATCAGGTCCATTCGTATACGCTGATGTGTTGGACTACAAGCACCTTAGAGAAATTATTGTAAATAATCGAATCACTTGGCTCGTCCACTACAGCGCTTTGCTCAGTGCTGTTGGCGAGGCTAATTTGGCTTTGGCACGCAAGATCAACATCACAGGTCCACTGGATTGCACACCATATTTAGAGGTACCGCATTTTCAGAGAGACTGTCGTGTTTTGACTCCACTCTGCATCTTCCAGGCCTTCATAACGTGCTGGACTTGGCACTGGAGAACTGCCTGCGCCTCTTTGTCCCCAGCACCATCGGAGCGTTTGGCCCCACTTCTCCACGGGACCCGGCCCCAGACCTCTGTATCCAAAGACCTCGAACCATTTACGGCGTGTCCAAAGTGCATGGGGAGCTGATGGGAGAGGTGAAATTATTTATAATAAACACACAAAGACACTTAGGATGCCGTGATTGTATTTATAGATTTTTCCGATCTCATATTCATGTTAATCATTCTTCAGTATCTCCATCATAAATATGGCCTGGACTTCCGCTGCCTACGTTACCCAGGTGTGATATCAGTCAACAGTTCTCCTGGAGGAGGAACCACAGGTATTGCTCAACTTAAAATCTGCATATACCACAATCTGAGAAAAAAAAATTATATATATATATATATGTGTGTGTACAGCAAAACCAGCTCGATGTTATGGACTAAGCAGCCCTGACCTTTTTCTTCACAGACTACGCTGTTCAAATCTTCCACGATGCTCTCAGCACGGGTCACCACGAGTGCTACTTGCGACCTGACACTCGTCTACCCATGATGCACGTCTCTGACTGCCACCGTGCCACAGTGGAGTTCATGCAGGCGCAGGAGTGCCAAATGTCCCTGCGTACCTACAACATAGCTGCCATGAGTTTCACTCCGGAAGAATTGGCCCAAGAAATACGCAAGCATCTCCCCCATCTCAAGGTCACCTACAACCCCGATTCTGTCCGCCAGAACATCGGTACGACTTAAAGCGTGTGGTACACACACCTTAACACAAAACCTTGATGGGATGACAAAGTTGTGCAGCATATATAGACTGGGGTAATGTCAAACTGGAATGAAACCAATTACACATACATGTAAATATATTAAGGGATGTTAATAAGTGACATGTCCTGTTTTGGTTATATTTATAAAAAATGAACTTTGGTATTGAAGAATCAAAACGGCATGTTTGTAATTAAAAGTCAAAAATTCAAACTTTCATGATAAAAACAGCAACATTACTGGTAAGAATTTATTCTATAAGATTTTGAGGGCTCATGCAGGGGCGGATATAGGATTTATATAATAATATACAAAAGCTTTAGCAAATTATTCTTAGTTGTTTAAGTGAAAAAGTTTAAGTTAAAAAAAAAAATATATTGACATTACAGTGGCATTTCAGGTACCAATCAGGTTTCAGCTGGGGCCAGTGCCCCCCTGGCCCCGCCCCTAGATCTGTGGCCTCCCTGTGTTTTCCGTTTTTTATCCTATTTATGTCTTTGAATTAATTGTGCGGTTTATATCATCATCTTCACGCAAACTACTAAGAATGGTTTTAATGTGGTGATGTTTGTTACTTTGCAGCGGACAGCTGGCCGGTCAGGTTTGATGACACCAACGCTCGCAGAGACTGGGGCTGGGCACCAGCCTTCGGGCTGGAAGAGCTGGTGTCCGACATGTTGCACTTCATTCGAGCCAAGAGGACCAATAAGGGTTTGCCAGTCAGCTAGCAAACCCTGCTCCACAGAGACTGACCAATGCCCTACCCCTACACGAACAATACACTATCTCTCACTTCACTTTTCCGAAAGTGTTTCTCTGGAACATTACAGCAATGAGCCAGTGTCTGTTAGGTGTAATTCATAGTTAGAAGCCCTCAGAATACAGTGGATAGTGAGATTCCACACGCATGCACACAATGACACACATCTCAGTCTTTTTCAGGGAATAATATGCTGTCAAACCTTCTCTCCATCTTTGTTGTTTTCTAATCGTGATGGTGGTACCAGCATCTCTCAGATGCAAAAGAAAATCATTTGTTTCGTAAGCTTCAGAGATTTCCAAATATCATACAATCACTTGCATGGACTCACCAGTCTGTTAAATGTCTGTTACAATGTCTAATACAATATGGACCAGTCGCAGATTGAAAGTATCAAAGCTGTTGTATACTTTGATTCCACAATTATCTGGAATGGCTGGCTCAGTTAGCTCTGGACTGAAATGACACATCATGTATTCTGGCTGTTTCGTAATATCAAGTGAAAATCACACACTGGACACAAACCCACTACCCTTGCTTTGGCATCGAGCAGGAAGCCTTTAGTTTACTGTCTTCTGGCCAGCAGTGTGATTTTGATTATGAATATGCAACAATAACAAGCCTTATTGACTGTAGATTACTTTTGGAAAACGGTCTAAAATGCAGTGTTGTTTGAATCAGACTTTGAATAATAAAAAATGTAATTTACCTAAATAGCAGTGATCATTATATATGGCTCAAGGTCATGTATTCAAGAGAATGTAAAATATACAAAAATATATATTAAGATGGTTACTGGGTACAATGACTATAACATGAGGATTTACATTTTAAGGTATCGGATACTTGACTAGTACTTGATTACATTACAAATAATTTTTAGTTGTGTAAGTGAAAAAGTTTAGTTTAAAAATAAATTGAAAAAAAAAAAAAAAAAATATTGACAGTACAGTGGCCAATCAGGTTTCAGCTGGGGCCAGTCCCCCCCTGCCCCCTACATTTCCAACAATAACCTTTTTTTTTTTAACAGCACTACATTCAAAACACAACTATAACTTGGGTTACATGGTAGCACTGGTGACCCGAGCACCAATAGTAATTAAAACAATTCAGTTAAAGAAATCAGTAAGGGGTTAACTTCAATATTTTTACTGTGATGAAGAAACTAGCAGTTTTTTGTAGGATATCTTTTTCTGCCATGTTGAATGTTGTTGTGCCATTTGATGTTTTGATTTAGTGCACACATACCTCATTTGAATGTGTTCCTGAGAAGTAAACGGATATCTAGTTAAGTCCATGTCTCCCCTTTCATGTTTTCCCCTTATTAATCTAAATCTATATTATGCTAAACGACAGACAGAGAAGATCACAAATTAAAGAAGCTACACATATCCTATAAAAAGGTTTTAATTTCAAAAGGATGACCAGATGACAAGAGCCAGGGTTACTAAATACAAATCATAGAGCAGTCCCACAGAGATTAGCTTGGTGCAAGAGTGACAACGTAAAATTGCATATCTATTAATTTGGGAAATGAAAGCATACTCAAATTTAATTTCAGACTGGAAATTAAAACAAGAAAATTTCAAAGTGAGAAATAAACAGCAGGTTAGACAATGCCAAACATTAAGTTACAATGTGGGACATGACATTCTGTTAGAGCCTGTAACAGCGATGCCACTGGTTCCACTACTGAAAGGCAGTAGTAACAGGAGGTTACTGTACGATGGTTCCTCACACTCAGTAATGAAAGTGGTTCATGCACATCAGAGACAATCACTGCACATGCAATCATTTCTCAATGAAATCTAGTGTAGGCTGTGGAAAATATCTGAAACCTGCCCAACTCTAACCTCTGAGATTCGTCCATTTCCCTGCTCGACAATTTAAAAAGGACAACACAAGCTTCTTTACACGTTAGATAATACACCAACTGACAAATCAAGCTCTTTATGCAACACACTCTTCAGAATGTACCAAACCAGTAAAAAGAAGAAAAAAAAAAAAGAAGACTCGAGAATTATCAATTTGTACATTCTAAAGCTGAACAAGGTTGATGACAAACGTCAAGAGAAAGAGGAAAATTCAAAACTGATGAAGCTCCTTGGTTTCAGGACATTTGTGATGGAGAGATCTGGGTCTTCCCCTTCTCCCTCATGGAGCGCAAGGCCTTCTCTCTTAGGTGCTTCTCCAGGTCGTCAAGGCTGTCGTCTACTTCACTCTCCGATTCCTAAATGAACAACCATGAAATACATCACTCTACTTGCAGCTCAGATAACATGAAGGTGCCCTGCAAACAAAATATCCAGATTATTTTTCACATTTTCTGAACAGGAATACGAGGCCCTCGGTTTCTAAAAATCACTGAAACTAATTTGTACCTTCCTTGAATCTCCATCCTCCTCCCCACCCTGGTTTTCTTGTCCTTCTCCAGCACCAGGGGCACCGCTCTTCTCCTTCTTGTGCTTCTTGTGCTTCTTGTGTTTCTTGTCCTTTTTGTGTTTTTTCTCCTTCTTCTTCTTCTTTTTCTTTAAGCTGCCATCAATGTCAGAGTTCTGCAATAAAATGGACATCGTTAGGACTAAGCAAGATGCTTTTTAAAACCAGCATAACAAGAACGACATTGTAAGCGTTCCTGTGCCAAAGGGGGATTATGCCTCAGCAGGGCTCTCGCTCAACAGCTCTAGGAAATGTTCATCCATTAAGTAAACTTGTTTTGATGTGTCAAGATAGATTTCTTAGACCATCACATTGTTTGTTTTGTTATGTGTATTCTTTGTAAGGACATTAAGAGCCACTTCACCATGTCAAATTCCTGTTTGTACAACTTACTTGGCCAATTAAACTTGATCTGATTAAGGTCATAACGACCATATTTAATAATTAGTAGTATTTACTAGTATTTAACACAATGAAGAAAGTATTGACTTGACATCGGATAACTAGATGGCCAAGATGATCATCCTATAATAAAAAAATGTCGCTGCATAATTATCAGCCTTATCAGCCAAAAAAAAAAAAAAATCATTGTTTTGATAACATCCATTAAACCAAGGTTATTCAAAGTACAGATAATATCGAAGGTTTAAATTATAAACATGAAGATGATAATACTTCTAAGACAACCAAAGGTCAACTAAATACAATACTGAACCTTGCTTGGGGACTGACTGCCGGATCCACTGCTGGCCTTTTTGGCTGGTGGTGGGGAGCCACTGGCAGAGCGTGACGGTGAGGGGGAGGCAGATGCTGGGGCTGGACGTTTCTGAGCTGCTGGTTGAGGGGAACCAGATCTCGATCTGGAAGATGCTCTCCTCATAGGCTGGGGGCCTGGAGAGGGTCTGTTAAGTGGATATGGTTGCCATTAGAAGACATTCAAAGAGTAATGTTGCATACACAAAAATATAAACCAATTCTGACTTTTTACAAAGCTTGCTCCTTGTTTACCTCTGATTGGTGCGCGGCTCTGGGGTGCGGGACACTCTGCGGATGGGTTTGCCGCTGTGTGAAGGGGACTGTTGTCTCCGCTGGTTAGATGGAGATGAGCTGGAGGTTTTGAAGCATCCATGGGGGCTAGTGGAATCTCTGACAACGCGACCGCGCTTTACTGGGGATGGGGACAGGCGGTTTGCTGCTGCAGGAGGGGATCGTGCATCTCTGTTTTGCCAGCCAGAAGGCAACATAGGGCTCCTCCTGTGTCTGGGTGGTGAGGAGGGTGGAGGTGTGCGTCTCCTTGGAGCAGGAGAATTTCTGCGCTTGGGAGACCTGGAGACACGTCGCTTGCCTCCTGGGGAAGAGCGCTTTGCAGGAGAGCTAGACATCTTCCTCTTCTGTGGAGGCAAAGGTGAGGGGCTGTAGCGGCGCTGGATAGGGGGAGAATAACGTCGAGGGGATGGAGATCGGCGGCGAGGAGGTGGAGAAGGAGACCTAAGAAGCATCACATTTTAATTATCAAAAAAATAACTGACTGGTCAATTATTAATATCAAAATGACAGCACATGCTTATGCTTATACCTGCGTCTAGGAGGAGAGGGAGATCTTCGGCGTCGTGGGGGAGAAGGGGAGCGACGTCTCCGTGCAGGAGATGGAGAACGTCTTTTCCTGGAAGGAAAACAAAAAATACTTTATAAGACCAACATATGCAGATACTACCCAATTTGGATTTTAGAAGTTTAACCATTCAGCGCAAACTCTCTGCTTAGTATCTGACCTTGGAGATGGATCCCTGTGTCGCCTCCTTGGAGAAGGTGTACGTCTCCTCCGGACATCACCGTTTCTGGCAGCTGGCCCTGCTGTTGGCCTTTTTGGCCCTTCATCTGCGGAGGAGGAAGACCCGGTATCTGAAAACACAGAGATGAAGAGCATCAGCAACCGTTCTAATGTAGCCTCAGCTGTATGCTGTGAGGAGAAGACACCAAGGTTGGGGTGTGAGGACACAGCTTCAAAAGTCCATGAGACAATAAGTAACAAGATGACAGACAAAGACTTGGTTAGAGAGAGATAGAGGGGTTGAGTATAGGAAAGGAAAGTACAGAGATAAAAACGCTTTTAACCTGAAGAGGACTGTCGATTCTGCCTGCGATACTGACGTCGCTGCTGCTGCACCGGATCTGTTGTTGCCCCTTTGTCATTTTTATCCTCCTCTGAAATGTAGAGCATTGAGTGTCCCATCAGTTTTTACAAACCCAGTGTTACAGACTACCATGGATACAAATGATAAAAGAAAAAATAAGTTGTATTTATTTATTTACGTTTTCTTTAGGTTACAACATTGCATAGTGCAACGTGACCGTGTATTTATGCTACCTGTGTCCCCTGTGTTGGTGTATATCGTTTTATCAGATTGTAGTGATAAACTATCTGGATCAAACATCATTATCACAAAACTATCTGAGCATGTTTAATAGAAGCACAGTAATGAGGTTATTAAACTACTTTTTAAGGCAGTCGATTGAAATTAGTTAGTAACGTTTAGATGAGATTCAAGCCTGTGGAAATGTCAACTTGTGTTTTCTGCACAGAGAGAACACATTTAGTGCTCTTGTTGCATCATTTCCAGATTGTTGGAATTAAGATTTAAAAGTATGTATTTTAAAATAAGACTGAATACACGAAGTATGGAAAGTAAACAATCCATTAATATTTTAATTACATTGTAGTTGCAATGACACTTTAAGGTAAACATCCATATTAAACCCCTCATGATTATAAGCCAAGGAACAAAAAAGTGTACTGTCAAACTAAATTAGCTGGGGTCTCCATTATGACTAGTCACCTCAGTTTGGGAACGATGAGGTGAAAGGCCTTTACTAGTTTTAATAATAGGAGTTGAATAGTAATTTAACTAGTTTTTCAAAATAAAGTATCTCTTACCGGACTCAGAACCATCAGAATGTCTGGCCTTGGCATTATCAGGCGGAGAATCACCCCTTCCTCCTGGTTTTCGCTTTAAACCTTAAAAACAAGACACCAAGAAAATTGGTACATAATAATACTTCTCTTATTATAATAATTAAGGCATTTCATATAATGAGCTAGTTCTAACTCCTTACCTTTTAAAAGAACAGTACAAAGAAAATTTATCGAGACTTACAAAATTATACAAAATTTCTAAGAACCAATGTGGAAAACAATGAGGATTTTGAATATTTTACCAGATGATCTGGGTGGAGAAGCTGAACCCCGTCCTCTTCTCCCCCTAGGAGATGGTGAGCGTCTTTCCTTCCCTGCAGGACTAATGGATTTGTCACGATGTTGCAGCTGTTTTCGAGGTGGTGTGTTAGATATTCTTTTCATCACTTTTTTAGGAGAGCCAGAGTGTGCAGAGCTGCTGCCGGAGGATGAAGCAGAGCGAGACCGCCTCCTGCAGGAAACAAACATATTTTTCTTTCCAATGTGTTGCTAATATCCTGAGTCTTTTGCATGGTCAGGATATAATATAAACAATAGCACCTCGTATTAATATATGCTACTAAAATAAAACGTGTAAGGGTTCAAACCGGCATTAAGGCTTTCACACTGACCTACGGACTGGGGAGCGCCTGTGTCTGTGTCGGGAGTTGGGGGGACCACGTCGGGGAGGACTCCTTCGACGAGGAGAAATTCTCCTCCTAGGACTTGGCCTTCGGCGAGGGGAAAAAGATCTGAAAGGTTAGAGAGGGCAAATTCATAACGTTTTCGAACTCTGAAGTTCTCATTCAGAGACAATACTATAACACAACATATGGTTTACCATACATTTCTGAAATTACCTGGAACGGGAGCGTCGTCTGTGAGAGCGTGAATGAGAGCGGGAGCGGTGATGAGGCCTTTCCCGTCTGGTTTCCTTGTCCCTTTCCCGAGACCGCAGTCTTTCCTCTTTCTTCAGAATTTTCTCAGGGGAGGGCTCTTTGACTTCCATCACCGAGTCCGCTTTAACCACCTCCAAAACTGTGTCACTATAAACCAGAAACAGAAAAGTTTACATTCCAAATTTCCCCTGTTAGATCATTACTGTTACCCCAAATACAAATCTGCTCTGTCCGAACTACAGTACATAGAAATTTGCCTTAAGCAATAATTAAACAAAAATGGAAAAAGACCAACATTAAGACAAGACTTGATAATTGCAGCAAAGGGAATAATGTACGAACCAGGTGGATGAAGCTTCTTGGACCACTGGTTCTGGCATGGACCTTCCTGATGTATCTGGTTCCACAAGCTGCTCTAAAGGTTTCGTGGGCAGCTGCATTAGGGGTGGCGGGGGTGAAGTGCCACCAACTGGGCTGGATTTGCGACGTGGGGAGCGTGAGGGGCTAGGTTTTCTGTCACGCTTCACTGGCGATCTTCGTCGTGGTGATGGTGACCTTGTCTTCCGCCTGGATAGAAAGGAGGCAAACCAGGAAAAGATTTCCATTTCTGTCATAAATACACAAATCCAACTTCTTTACACCAATCCCAATATAAAAAAACGTTTTCTAACCTTCTTGGACTCTTCGACTGAGCCCTCTCTCGGTTTTCTTTCTCCTTTTCCTTCTTATCATCATCCACCTTCTTAAGAGACGCCAACTTCTCCTGTTCAATCTATCAAAAACAGAAGTAAAAGAGATTGTACACATCAACACTTTCAGAAACGACATTCAGCAGTATTCAAACATAATCACATGTGGAGTCAACATTATATTCAGTTTTATTGTCTCCGTTTAAGACATTATTCTATATTCTTCAAAAACCTTTCTCCAAAGTCGGACTCATTTACAGCACCTTCTTTACCTGTCTGGGTTACTTGACCTTTCTACATCGTACAAATATATTTTGCCAGGATTTATCTCAAGGAGAAGCTTACCTGTCTCTGTTTAATTTCCTCTTTCTTCTGTTCCAGGAAAGCAGAGGGTATGCCAGCGATGTTGTCCTGGGCACTCAACAGCAGGGGCCACAAGTCCCTCATGAACTCCCGGGCGTTCTTCCCATTCAGGAAGCCTGTCAGGTTGATCTGCATCATCTTACTATCTGGGTGCTGCAACACACACACAAAAGGGGGAAAGAAGCCATATAGGCATTGAAACGATGGAAGGCGGCAATCAGGGGGAGGTAGGACCCACCATATGGAGCTTCCTACCTTATAGTCCTCACTAAAGTAAACCTGTTACTATGTAGTTTAACATACTCAAAACATGTTATGGTACTGATGAGATATTTAATGTCCTTGGATCCAATACTGGACTATCAAAATAAAACTGATTTAAATAATACTCACAAACTCAAACTGAGAATGTGAGCTGGCTGAGGAGATATATATCTAATGATTTAACAATTGCATGCAAGACTGCTGTTATGCATAGTTCTGACTTTGTTCCCCAGATACATTAACTATAACAACAAAATGCCATATCATAAAAAAATACTTAGATATTGGGTTTCCTCAATGCTATGCCCACTACTTTACATTCTTGTGTCCCTACCCACCCACTATATTCCAGTCTCCCCACAGTATTCCCTTCAGGAGTTAAACAAATAGCCACAATACAGAGTGCATTAAAACCCAACACTGCAAGTACAGTTCCGGTGTCTTCAGTGAGTCCCATGGGATCAGTGGGCACGGAGCTCCCTTGGCTTGCTTCCGCCTCCCTACTGCTTGAGACTCAACCACCTTGAGCTTAATGTTATATCATTTATCTAAATTGCAAGAGACGAACAAGCAATAATGAGTACACAGTCACACAAAAACGAAGTTTTATTTCAACAACTAATTATGAATAACTGAGAAATACGCTTATCTCAAATTCAATTATGAAATTATTATTACTATACAAGAGTTCCCTTTAAACTTAGCTTCAACAGTTCACCCAACCCCAAAAAGTCATAGAAAGCATAATATTTTTTTGTACAAATGTTTTAACTTCAAGAGAATTATAGTTATTCACAAATATATTATGGGACCCAAGCCTGATAATATCAATCAATTGAGGATAATATGTGTAAATCACGTGGGTTCTGTCTCCATTAACCCCCCCCCCCCAATATTTTCAACTATGTGCAATGGAAATTACCCATTACCCATCCCAAATTATTTAAAAGCCTCAGTGGGGCAGTATGATTAAAAAAGTAAACTATTCAACATAATGTATCTCTATTAATTAAAGTAGCAATATGACTATAGGATATAAACATACTTACTTCAAAAAGAAATACATAACATCAGTGAGCCTCAGCAATACAGCTCGACTGACAAAAGGATTTTTACAACGTCAAAAAACTGAATGTAGCTTAACACCAAGATGGAAAGTACTGTTTGTTATAGCTGAAGATTTTAAGTCTGTTACACATTTGATCAAATGCAAATGAGATGTTGCCTATTGTTAGAGGGTTTGATTGCCTTTTTAAAGAATTACTTAATCTACTGAACATCTTGTTTTTGCCGATGTCCAGTGGTTGTCCGTTCTCAGCTGGATACAGGGATATATATTTATAATATCTTCACATCACGTATGTGTGGTTAAGAATGCAACAGGACACTTCACACCACCTCAAACAGAGGTGCCAAAAATTTGAAATGTTCACTTACAACAATACATTTCAGCTTGGTGATAAGATATGTTTAAGTTATTCTGTAAGAACATAAAGTAGAGCCATTACTCTTAACAATTGGATATGGCACATTGTTAAACCATTCCTGATTCCAGTATAAAATGATTGTGACGTTTACACTAATCGGGTTAAATGATGCATTACAAATAACTACGGATAATATGATCATGGCATTGTTCAGGTATGTCTTTCACTGACATGATATAGGTGACCCCTGCATATAACTCACCTCAAACCAAACACTGCATCATGAAGGGAGAGTTGGGCTCAGTGACTTTGGGCTCAGGAGAGAGCTAATTAGGTGTTGGTGCAAGGTATAACATCCATATTGGTTCAGGCCTTTTAAATCATAAATCACATCATCATTAGAAGACTGCTAAATAAAGGCACTTGTCACATAACAGCAAAACATGGTTATGTCATCAAATATGAGTTTGATACCAATTGTTACTGTACCATTCACTTTCAATTTGACTAGGATGGCAATTATTTGATTATATCCCTTCTTATAGAGTAAACAATGCCTTCAAAGCTATGATAGTTTTGAAACAAACAAATACACACACAATTGTAGATATTACCTTTTCATCAAGCTGGTTAAATATGAACTCTATGACGACGTCATCCTCGAACCCCAGAATCTCTGTCACTCGTTGTGTAATCCAGGGTTTGATGACCTCCAGGTTCACTTTGGTCATGTCCACCTTAGACCGACACAATAAAACAAAATGAACTGGGGCCACGAAGCAGCACTAAGCAGGCCCGAGCGCTTGCGAACACAGGACCTATGTGGCTGTGGGGAGGGCGTTCAGGGATCGGGCTAAACGGCTCAGCGTTGCGTGCGTTTAGCGCACCGCGGGAAGGACAACCGCTTCACTGCCTGTGTCCGTCACGCAGAGCCGAACCCTGACCACTAATGTCGCATTACGGTCCACACCAACAAGTGCAGACCACATGAAGAACATTTTACGTAAATCGAATTTAAGTTATTAAACAAGGCTTGCTTTCATGTTGCCAGTAGGTGGTCCCATCATTACATACAGGATAATAGATCCGTTCAGGCCAAAAACACTTGTTTCTCTTCAAATCATATAAATCTTCACCTTTGCAACATCTAAGGAATCTATTACCACTGGCACTAGCTGTGCTCGGGCCCTACTAAAGTTAGTGAAGACAATCAATGACTAAATTACCTGATGCTCCAAGGTCTTCTGGGAGCCGAGTGCTTTACAGTTTGATTCAATCTAAAACACAGGTCTAAAGGCGATGTTGTCTGGCTAATCACACATCGTATGGCATCAAGTTCTCATCTGGAGGAGCTAATACATTTGCAAAAGAATTGAACATAACACATGGATGATCTTGTACCTTCTTGTCCAGACATTCTGCAAATTTCAGCTGCTTCAGGAGTTTCTTGTGCTTGTTGCTGAAACGGTTGTCTTGCTCCGCACTTGTGCCCTGAGGAACAAACAACAAATCTTAATTTATCTTGTTCAAGAATATCATATCTACGCACATTTTAACGCATGCTTCAAACATGCAACCACAGTCTATCAAAAGGCTAAATTGGAAACCAAACAGCACATGGTTGAACATAGGCTATCAAACACTGGAATGCTTGTTCTGATACATTATTTGATATCGATAATTAAACTACCAGCCAATGTTGGAGCAGGTGATTAAACTCATGTCAGATGGGATTTACACCAGTAAGCTAATGTTAGCTAAGCTAGCAGTTAGCCCACTTAATCCTCAAATCCAGGCTAGCATTAGCCACAGACAGGCTAACGTTAGCCAAAGTCTGGTGGTTACTTGAGCCAAACACAAGGAGATGATATTAAAAACCAGATCGGTGTTGTTTAATATACATTTAATGCCATATATACTTTATAATGCAAGGGAAGCAGTGGTCATGACGAGCCCATAGAAACAGAAACGATGTACCGCCCGGGCGCCATCTTTAACCAAGGCAGCCAAATTAGCAGTAGCTAGCTAGCAAAGGTTGGCTCGTCTATTTCCTGCAATTGTGACCTACTGCGCATTAACCTGGTAAAGTTAAGGCGTGTACACAGAGCAACGTTGCAGAAGGGCGAATGTTGCTAAACATTAATTGTTGTTGAAACGCGCATTCAATTATGGGAGTTTCCCAGCAAAACTACGACAACTGGCGAAAGCCAAGACCGAAACCAGTTGATAGACGAAGCCTTGACCGTAACGTTTCTGACTGTACGGCTCTGCACCTGAACACATGTGGCACATCGGTGGACTAAACAAGCAACACAAGGCAAAGCAGCTTAACACACAAGACACCGAAAGCAAAGGAATAAAGTTAAAGATCTTACGCGGAAGAATCCCGCGTCCATTATCGGAGAAAATGAATAACAAGCTCCGCTGAGAAAGACGTGTGTATGGAGAGCCGGATGAAGATAGCACCCCTGGAGGTAACAACAAGCACTACATGTACTGTAATGGCACCCGAGGAGGAGGAGGAGGGTCATCACCTGTTAATACATCAAATACAATAAAATAAAAATAAAGAATATTTCTAACATCTACTACTACTACTGACAACAATAATGCAAACAATCAGGTTCGCATCTAAATGTGTAGTTTAGTTAAAGTACAACACAGGGTAGAACATTAACATTTTATTTAGGGGGCAATTTTTTGAAAATAATTGGGGGCACTTTTTGAAACTTGTGAAATAACATTTAACCTTTGTTCAAAATAATAAATATACTTATTTAGGCTTACAGTATATAAGCAATTGCCATCAAATGGCAATAATAACACTATTAGGCAGAAGTCTACAGATTCAAAGTTTTTTCTTAGATTTTTTTAACAAAAAGCTTGTCCTGGAGAAGAGCTGGGGCGATGGTGTTGAATGCGGAGTCGAAGTCCACAAACAGGATCCTGGCGTAGGTGCCGGGGGAGTCGAGGTGCTGGAGGATGAAGTGGAGTCCCATGTTGACTGCGTCGTCTACGGACCTGTTGGCTCTGTAGGCAAACTGCAGTGGGTCAAGGAGGTGGTTGGTTATGGTCTTGAGGTGGGTTGGCACGAGGCGCTCGAAGGTCTTCATTACTACAGAGGTCAGGGCGACTGGTCTGTAGTCATTAAGGCCTGTGATCCTCTGCTTAAAATATTGGCAGTTACCGTCCTCCATACCTAAATACATCCAATAAATACAGCTCAGGTCTGTCCCACCGTGAAACACAGGAACATTTCTGCAGACCTCGCCAAATGGAATCCCCCAAAGCTCAGAGCGTTGTTACGTGGGCAAACAAACATGAAAGGAGAAACCAATTTCCGAAATTGACCTTACAAAAAACTCACACAGCTCCGTGCGGATTCATCATGTGATGTGCACCCAAATATTTATGTCGTGACCCATACTGCATCCTTTTTTCAAAATGTTGTTTCAATGAGTCCAGTAGTTTTGTGTAATCCCGCAGACTAACAGAAACACCAACAAAAGAAACAGAATGTGTGTGTGCCTGTGGCAGGAGAGGATCCAGAAAACGGTGAGCATGGCCATGATGCCGTTGAGGACGACAGCACCATAACCCACTTGAAATCGATGGCCAGGTTCATCTCTATGAGGAAACACAGAGAGGCAAGGAAGTCTTTAACAAGACATCATCCTTTGCTGTTTACCAGTGAGTTCAAGCACAAGGGACCACACTACACACTCTTCCATCACCATGTTACCTGAGTTGGGCCAGTGACAGCGGTGAAAGGAACCCCTTGCCCGGCTAGTATGAATCAATCCAGGTAGGTGAGAGTCCACAAGAAGACGCAGCAGATGCATCCAACGACTACTGACAGCACAAGGATGCTCCAGAAACCTGCAAAAAGGCAAAAGCATCATCGAAATTAGTTTATATCTGTATTTATTTTTGTAAACCCAACTAAAGTGTGAGTAGAAGGACTTCCAGCTCTTTATTACAGATAGAGGATTTTATGGCGACTTCATGTAACTGTAAGTAGAGATGACAGAGAAAGAGACGGCCTGATACTCACCCAGGATTCTCTCTTCAGTCTGTCCTCTCCTCTCACTCTCCCTGCCCGCAGCTCTGTAACAGTCGCGAAAGCAAAGCAAAACATCCTTCTCATAAACATGATAAATATCACTGTAGTGTGTTTGGGTTGTTTCATTTGCCTAAAGAAATCAAATGTGGACGAATTTCCACTTCGTCATCCCTGCTTAAATAATATCCTTTATGAGAGAAAGAGAAAACTAGATGATGAGGAAAAATAAACAAACACGGCAGTACAGACAGTACGCAAGTTTAGCTTTTATTTCAAGTTATTTATGACGTTTTATAGATTTATATTGTGCCAGCTAATGTCTGCTGAGGTTGACACCTTTAAGGCTTTTCTTGTTCTTTACATTTTGAAAATTGGAAGATTTTAATGTTCTTTATTTAAATGTATCAGGTAGGTGAAACATTTGAATTTAAAACCACTTCCTAATCAAGCTTTTTCACAACATAACATTGAGTAGGCTATTGCTGTTTGAGGGGCCCCCCTGGGAGATTGTGCTTGGGGCCCCAAGAACAGCCAAGAAAAACTTCCACAAAGTTACTTTATAGTTATTAAATGTTTCACAGCTCCTGGTTTGTGTTTAACAAGTCGTCTCCCTCTGTCCATCTCTTCTCTTCACAGATTCCATACAACCCTGGACAAAATGCTGGCTCCCCCTCTCTAGTGTACTCTCTCCAGACACAGCCAATAAATGCACAGCCACAGAGTCGCCCGGTGAGTGTCCCTCCGGTGCTTCATTTACAGCTTACCCACCTCAGAGCCGTCAGCTGTTGTGATTGTTATGATTACCGTTGTTGAGAATTGGGACTTTGTCCGTAATGGAGGGTTTCTGTGCTGGATGTAGATATTTGATATGTTATAATTTATAAATTTGATTGTAATGTAAATCTCATATAGTTCGATCAGTGTAGTCTACGTTAAGATGGGTAGTTACACATTAAAACCTTTTGTGCAAAATCTCCCAAAGCAACAAGCCTAGTAAGAAGTATCCAAATATGATATTTTCCAATATTCTATGTTTATTTACACTTAATATTGATTGGTTTCCTTCCATCAAGAGAGCAAGACTAACTAGCCCTGAGTCAGTGTATTCACTCAAGCAGGAAGTCTTGTGTTAAACCTGTTGTGTTTGTCACTTATTGACAATTTTGAATTCTAAACATTGTCCAAGGGCTGGGTGATATATCAAGAATTATCACGATAAATGTCACATCTCAGGGTTAGCTCATTACTTATTTTATTTGAATGCTTATGTTCTCTACTGAATTCATTCAACTTACTGTTCATCTGCAGCTCAAAGTCCCCACCAATGAAGAACCCAACAACACAATCAACTTTCGCGAGCTGCTGCTAAGCCGCTGTCAGAGTTTGAGAAGGACAAGGTGGATGATGTGGCGTTTCAGACGAAGCTGAAGGAGCTGGACTCTGCTGCATCGGTAAGTGTGACGCCGGATCTTTACCGAAACGTCTTTTAGTTTCTGTTTCCATTCGGTTCAAGAGGTTTGTATCCTTGGTCCCATTCGACGGAGCGTGACCGACTTCAGGTAGAGCTGCAGGAAGCCCAGGACATTACTCTGCGGCGTTCCACTGGCAACATCAAGTTCATCGGCAAACTCTTCAAGGTCAAGATGCTAAATGAGCCCATCATTCATGACTGCGTGGCCAAGATGCTGACAAACTACGACGAAGTGTTTTTAGAATGTCTGTGCCTCCTGCTCACCACCATCGGAAAGGACCTTGACTTTGATGAGGCCAAGGTGAGCTGGTGGTAGTACATTTGACATAAATCTTAAATTTCTTTTATAATGGTCTTAGAATGGTTTGAAGGGCTACAGATTGAAAGCTTAGAATATAATCTACAGGATAATATGCGGCTGGTTTCCCTTTCCAAAATTAAATATTAAGAGAAATGTGTTGTTTGCAGGGATGAAGATGTGATGTGAACTTTTTGTCAGCAGTTTTTTTTAAATGAGTGCAGCCGAAGATCAGTTCATGTCTCTGCTTTCATCCCACCAAGATTTTTTCTTCTGCACGTGTCAAATTAGTGATTTAAGAGGTGATTCTGATTTACAAGTACACAGTTTCCAAGACATATAGATCCCCCGGGTTCAAGTCCCAATCCTTCCCATCTTCTTGCCGGCAATAAAATGAATTCTTAAAATTGGCAGGATTTAATGTAATATATTAAATTAATTAAATATAAGAATATAAAAAGAAATAAAGGAAAATTACATTAAATTAAATTAATTAAAAAAAAAAAAACTGCGGGCACATGTGCGCAATGGTCTTCTGCGCAGGGTGTGCGCGCGCAGTTTTTTTTTTTTTTAATTTAATTTAATTTAATTTAATTTAATTTAATTAAAAAAAATTAAATTAAAGTATGTTTATAGTACTTTGAAATATCCAGAAATTATCTATTACACAGTAGAAATGTTGCACTTTGGTTAAAAAAATCTCTTAATCTATACAGTAAAAATGTCTAATATTCATTGTGTGGGTAGTCAGAGAGGTCCTGAACACAGCCATATCAGTCTCACTCTGGAATTATTGGGCAAAGTATTTTTATAGTACTTTGAACTATCCAGAAATGATGTATTCCACAGTGGAAATGTTGGAATTTACTTTGAAATATGTTTTAATTTATCGAGTAAAAATGTCTGATATTGAGTGTGTGGGTAGCCTGAGAGGTTCTGAACACAGGCATATCAGTCTCACTGTGGAATTATTGGGCAAACAGTTTTTATAGTACTTTGAAATATCCAGAAATTAACCGATTTGATTGGGCACATGTGTGACTTTACTTTAAAAAATCTCTTAATCTATACAGTAAAAATGTCTGATATTGAGTGTGTGGGTAGCCTGAGAGGTGCTGAACACAGGCATATCAGTGTCTCTCTGGAATTATTGAGCAAACTGTTTTTTATAGTACTTTGAAATATCCCTGTTCCTGTTCTGGGCGGTTCGGATGCGTTTACCATAAATATCAGCATATGGGTGCAGTCGAATTTCTGTGTCGGCTGAGTTGACCACAGAGACTCGAGTGTCGGCTGGCTTGACCGCAGTTGATAAAGCCCTATGAGACAAATTGTAATATGTGTATATGGGCTATACAAATAACATTTGATTGAGATTGATATTCACAAGAAGTATATATCGTATCACGTGTCATTTTTACTAATAGCATTTTGACATGGTACTATACTATAAAAACACTTTGCTCTATAAGTTCAGAGAGAAACTGATATGCCTGTGTTCAGGACCTCTCTGACTACCTACATACTGAATATCAAACATTTTTAATGTATAGATTTGTTTTTTATTGCTCAGTGTTCAATTTGCACTATTTATTTTTTCAAAATTCCCAAGCTTAACTTCCCATGGAAAGTTTCCGGAAAGTTGCTGGAAATTTACCGGAAATGTTCCGCCCCTTTGCAACCCTGGTCAGAATCAAGTCCATTAAGTTGTACACACTCATAGATGTCGTTCCTTTCATCAACTTTCACAAATTATCCACTGAGAAACACTAAGACTGTCAAAAAACGAATATCTTGGGCTAGAGCGGTCGTCCTCTGACCAGCAGGTTACCAGTACAATCCCACGTCTTCCCCTTTCCACATAGTTTGCTGCTCTACCTTTGCAGTTGTTCTTGTGTAACAAAGTGTGATGTCAGCAGGGCTCCGTGAACTTAGGATGAACCTTCCTAGTCTGTTATGTTATTGGTCTTCCTGCGGCAGTTTCACACTCGCAACCTCCACAAAAATGTTGACGTAAAAAGAAAAAAGTCCCTGTCTGGCTTGTTGAACCTGAAGTTGTCACAGTCACAAAATGTCACAGCTTTTAACCCTTTTTATATTTTTTTATTACATTACTTATATGTGAAGAACTGTTAAGTGTAGTTGTGATACAAATATTACCTTTTGCTGATTGAACTCTGAAGACATGTATTCATCTGTACTTTTCCTTCTTCCAGATGATGCGCCAGAAGTGCAGCCAGTTGGTGAGAAGTCTCCCTCACCTGGGCTTGTGCAGCCTAAAGCCCCCGTGGAGGGACCGGAAGCTCAGCCCACTCTTCCCACAAGTGAACCAGAGCTTCCCCTCCCCACCAGTCAATGCAGGACAGGCAGAAAGAGCAGAAAAGGCAGAAAGCGCAGCGACAAGCCGCGGATCTCTTCGCCGACATCGTCTCTCCCTGGTCCGGGAAACAGTTCAGAGGAGCTGCTGGAGAGTCCAACCCTGCAGAGTGTCACCCAGGACCCACCTGAGCCAGAGCTTGTGCAGCCTGAGCCAGAGCTCAGGTGGGTCCCAGAGCCTGGTGAGACGCAGCTCGCTGCCCAACACCGGACAGACAGGACAATAATACTGACACATTCACTCTCTGCCATTCATCACACTGTTGTGACTGTGGTTGTTTATTTATCATGTTAAAGGAGATATTACCAGTCAAAGTCAGAGTACCCCTTAATAATAAACTTGGAAAGCCCATATCGCCATTAATTAGGAGGCTTGTTGAAATTGAAGTTGTCACAGTCACAAAATCTCACAGCTTGTAAACAGATTTATATTTTTTATTACATTACATATATATGTGAAGAGCTGTTAAGTGTAGTTGTGATACAAATATTACCTTTTGCTGATTGAACTCTGAAGACAGAGGTCTTCACAGGTGACTGGGCTACCAGATGATGCGCCAGAAGTGCAGCCAGTTGGTGAGAAGTCTCCCTCACCTGGGCTTGTGCAGCCTGAAGCCCCCGTGGAGAGACTGGAAGCTCAGCCATCTCCTCCCACAAGTGAACCGGAGCTTCCCCTCCCTTCCACGCCCAGCACACCTATCAATCTCCCACTCCGGGAGTCCCGGACTGAGCTGGAGACAGCGGCCCATGAGCCATCTCTCATGCCCCCTGCTGCACTCCAGCCCCAGGCCTCTAGTCCTGCTGACAGAGAAGCCTCCTCTGAAACTGTGCCTTGTGACATGAGGCCACAGGTTCCCACTCCTCCTCAGACACCAGACTCTGACGCCAGGGAAACTCTGGAAAGGTTTGAGACGACAACGCTGTCTGATTTTAAGGTTTCAGATGGTGTTAGGTTTCTTGAAACATGAGGAGTGTGTCTCTGTGATTCTGACACATTCACTCTCTGCCATTCATCACACTGTTGTGACTGTGATTGTTTATTTGCATCGACAGTGAAACCGGAGCCTGTTGTCCAGATGACAGAGAAACCTGCTCGGTCTGCTGAGATGATCAAAAGGTCCATCCTCGAGGAGTTCCTGCACATGAACAATTCAAAGGTGCTGAGATCCAGTCAACTGATAACTGATTTTTCATTTCAATTTCATAGAATAAACCTTGTAAAAGGGAAGAATCAAAGTATCTGGCCTGTTGTCCAGATGACAGAGAAACCTGCTCGGTCTGCTGAGATGATCAAAAGGAAGTCCATCCTCGAGGAGTTCCTGCACATGAACAATTCAAAGGTGCTGAGATCCAGTCAACTGATAACTGATTTTTCATTTCAATTTCATAGAATAAACCTTATAAAAGGGAAGAATCAAAGTATTAGTCTTGAACATGCATCTTTGTTTGCTAATGAATGAACTTTCTAATGTTTTTTTTATTGTTTCCATGCTGTCCTCCTCTTTAGTCAGACGCCTGCAGCTCTGAGGCGACTGTGTCTGAAAGAAGCTTGTCTGCAGAGGAACTGACACATCAGATGGAGAGACTCCTGCTGGAGGGAAAAGGAGACCTTCAACTGTGTGAAGGTACGAAAAGTGACATCAACCAATCTCTGCGAGTTACTGGAGTGCAGTCAAATCCTGAAGGGCAGACAGGGTGGGGCTGAGTTACACCTCGTTGTAAAGTAACGGAATGTACTTATATTTCGGACCTTGCAGCTAATGTTGGTCCACGACTGTTGGTAAGATCTCATCAATACAATTCCTGGATCCACCTGTGCTCCAAAACTTGACGGTTTCCTCCCTGGGTCCACAAACGTTCATGGAAACTCCTTCAGTAATTTTTGATGAATCCTGCTGACAAACTAACTAAACAAATGAAAACATAAGCTCCAGTTTAAGACCAGAAATAGGTTCATTGCACATCTACTTTGAACTTGCACCAATATCAGGTAATATAAATAATATATAAAACCAGAAGCACTCAGTAGAGCACGTACTTCCTCCGAGGCCCGACAGTCTCCCTAAATTCAATCAAGCTCAACCAAATAACACACATTTTAACAAACAAACAAACAAATATGTCTCTCTATTGCTTTTCAGTGTTATCACTTCTGAGCTGATTCTTGTGAATTTGACAGATGCTGTGTTTTTACTCCTCCACCTCTTTTCTCCGGTTCTCAGAAGGAGATGGATAAATCCCAGATGAGCTTGTCTCGCTACCTGAGGGAGTTGATGACGGCTGTGTGTAAGGCAGCAGCGAAATGTCTCATGTTTTTTGAGAGAAGATTCCAGATTCATTCACTAGACTGGCACTCAGTAGAGCTCAAAAGAGCCATATAGGTTCATCTCTGATCCATGCAGCTTCCTTCTTCCAAGTTTTGTGGTTATTGGTCCAGTAGTTTATTATATAAACCTGTTGACGGACAAATTAGAGGTGAAACATAACCTCCTTAGCAGAGTTAATAAAACCTCCACCCATTTATCAAGGAAATGTCACCAACATTAATAATTATTAAAAACACAACAGGAAATTAAAAGTAGAATGAAATGTTTCGAGAATATCTAAATAGTTGATGGGTAATTTTCATTTCATTTATTAAAAGCTAATTTCCCCCTGCTACTTAGTCTATAGGGTTTTTATATAGTGTTTTATTTACATTGTATAAATCATTTTTTTTTGTCGTGCACTGATTGCTGGTTGTACATCAAATTTCCCTTGAAGGATATTAAAGATTTTCTTTTATGGACAACTTTAGTTAATCACAAGCTGCACAAACCAAGCAAGAGCAGCAGAGGAACCCAGCAGCCAGCAGGGGGCAGCCTCATGACATCAACTGGAACGCCTTACAAAGACTGTGATTCTTGTAAGATGTCCGAAGACAAAGTTGGAAAACTACTGTGTTATTCTCTAACAATAGGTTTTTAGAGCATGTTAAAACATCCACTATCTAAAATCCAAAAAAATAAAAGTAACTTTTAAGTAAGGCTGTCAAATATATGTAGTAAAGTAGAAAATATTTTCTCTGAAATGTTTATCAAAAGCAGCATAGAATCACACGATCACACATGCGATTATTTGTCCATCTACTTGTAGTGCTTAGTTCCTCACAGCAGCCAGCAGGCGGTGAGGTCTAGTGGGTAGAGTGATGGTTCTCCAATAAGAAGGGCCCGGGTTGAAACCTCACTCTTTCCCATCTTCAAGTTGGCAGTATACTGAACTCTTAAAATTGGCAGGATTTCTCCTATTAATTTCAAAATATCATACACTATGTAAATTTGAATAAATTAAATTTAAAAACAGAAAAAAAAGAAGAAGTAGGCTTCTGCGCAGGATGTGCGCAGTTCGGTTGTGCGCAGGATTTTTTCCTTTTTTTGTCATTTAATTTAATTTCATTGTTTTTATATTTAATTATATTTCATTTAATTTAATTCAGAAATATATATTTAATTTAATTTAATTCAGAAATATATATTTAATTTAATTTAAATTAAAAAAATATTTGACGTCAATGTATTGTTTTACATTGCATGTGTCACGTCATGATAAATCTGTCTCTTGTGCCGCCCTCTTGGCATTTTGCGCCCTAGGCAACCGCTTATGTCGCCTGTACCAGGAGCCGCCCCTGCATCCAATCGCATAACAACATTCAACATGTCAGAAAAAAATATGCTGTGAAAAAACTTCAAGTTTCTTCATCACAGTAATTATAAATAGGAATGAAAATGACTGGGGCCAAACATGTTAAAGGCAAACCCTTTGTATCAGTCAATATCAAGTGTCACATTATTTATTTTAGTTTTAAAGAAGGATTAATGCTTGAGGTTGTGTTTTGAAACTTTGAGCAGGTACACACTTACAAAATGTCAATGTGTTATACCTCACTATGCTTGCACAATGCATTATCAATATATATTGAATTTATATTGATGAACATTATATTGCGATTATATTATATATATCAGTTCTAAGCAGCCAAAATTAATACTGATAATATTTATTTTAGAAAGAATTTTGCTCCTGAGAGAAGGTTGAGGTTTAAACACTGATAAACAAAGAAACATTTTACAAATCAGAGGAAGATTCCATTATGTATTGTGTTGCTATTGATGAACATTATATTTAGATAATTATTAATATATAAGTAGATAGCCCAACATCTGAACAAACGTGTCCCAGAACTTCCAGAGGACACACCCGGAGCACTGCTTCAGTGCAGCCGCTGAGTGGCTCCCTGGCCCGGCGTCCTCCTCCTCCTCACCCTCCTCCCAGCAGCCAGTCTCTTCCTCCTCACACCCTCCCACTCTCTTTCTGTGTTTGCGCTGCGGATGACATCACGGCTTTAAATATTCCCTTCGCTTCTTTTTCCAGCCACAGTTCCTCTCAGTCAGCCCCGCACACAGAGCCTCCTCCCCGGCCTCCCCGCCATGCCCCTCTGGTCTTAACTGCAACTACCACACCAGCCCTGTAACGGACACACGCTGCCTCCGCATCACGCTCTGCTAACGACTCTCCCGGGCGTCCGGCACCGGCTCCTCCACGAGGGAAGAGAAAAGGCGCCTCAGGGGACTTCAGTGCGGAGAGGAAAGACAGAAAGAAGCGAGAGAGAGAGAGAGAGAGAGAGAGAGAGAGGAGGGGAGCTGGAGAAGAAGTGGACCGAGCTGAGTCGGGCGTGGTAGCGAAGGAAAAGCTCTTCTGTGTCAGCTAAAGTTTCAAAAGAAGCAGCATCCACGATGTCTCTGTCGGTGCCGCAGAACGGAGTGAAGGCGGACAACGAGCCCGTTATCGAGCTGTTCGTGAAGGTAAGAGCGCAGGAGAAGTTTGTATTTCTCACCAAACGTCGTTAAACTTTGACCGTAACAGCTTTATTTCTGCTTTGGACACCGGGGATACGCGCTTGTTCTGTTCTCCCTACAAACAAGGGGTTCGTTTGGCTGAAAGCTACTTGAGCTAGCGGTGCGCTAGCTCTCCACTCAACCACAGGGGGGGTCTGATATGTTAATAGAAACGCTGTGGGCAGATGTGCTGTGATGTCAGTGAGAAAAGCAGGTTCTAGATTGTGGAACCTTCTCTGCCATCGTGGCCGTGTGGAGCCTGCAGTGTCACACGCAGGGCGGACGCAGCCTCCTCCTTCTTCTCCGTCTCCCATCCCTCCGTCAGGCGAAAAGCTGGCCGCTAACTGGTTAACAAAAGCCCGGTAGTGGTCGTCAGCAGCCCACACAGCCACATGACACTAGATCCTCTGCTGCACATGTAGTGTTCTGGCTCTTAGTGTAATGATGCAACATGGATTACGGTGGGGGTGCAAACGGACATTCGTTAATGGTCATTTGAGTGAATGTGTGGTGTTTTGGGTCATTACTCAGTGTGGCAGCAAAGATCTCTGAGGGATGGACTGGTGTGGTGACGACCTTGAGGGAGACAGATTACCTTGAAGACAAAGACTTGGGGCTCTATTGTCCGTGCATGTTGCAGGCATGTGTCAACAGGGATTCCTTACATTGGCTGATATTTATCGCAGCATTGTGCTATCTTTGGGGAATCCAGCCCATTGGTATCTGTAGTCACATCAGGGATCATCATCATCATCACTCTATGAACACCTCTGCTCCCCCTACATCTATACCCATGCATCACACTGTCTCTGCCCCAGTGATGACAGCCATGAGGATGATGATGGTTTGTGGTGGTGGTGAGGGAGGCTTGTGAATTTCTTTTCTTCAGCCTGATGCCTTGCCGGGCGGGAAAATGGCAGAGGAGAGAAAAGGGGGAGAATGGGGGACCGGCAGGGGGAGGGGTGGGAGGTTCTGCATGGTTGAGGGGAGCGTGCGTGTGGTGGTGCTGCAGTGGGGTCTCACTGACCTGAAACACCTACAAGTGATGGTGGCTGCTAGCACCCAGAGAGACGTTTTATGACAATGCAATTTAAAAACCTCAGATCTAGTGAAGGGACTTGGGGAGGTGTGCCCTCTGCTGAGTGCCATTGTAGTATAACTTGAATCTGATCATGCATTTGTAACCTGGCCACTGTTGTTATATATCTTGGGATGTGTCTTTGGATTGTCAAATTTGTGGTCTTGAGCTTCAGTAGTTTGAGTTCTGGTGATTCAAACAGAGATCCTGCACTTTTCCAATTGCTCCCACTTTACTTGTATTGTTCCCTTTGACTCAGTTGAAGAGATTCTTTGTTTTGTGAGGGCGAGGGGAACAAAGTTCTCAGCATAACTTCTAGAAGTGTATTTCACAGCCTTCAGGAGAGGTTACATCATCCCAAGGCTTGGACATATGTGGCCACCCCCCCCCCCCCCACACCTGAGACCCTCCCTCTTTGGACTGCAAAGCTCGCTGGGTACAGCAGTTTCTTCCATTGTGTGTTTTCTCGATGTGTCTGCGTCGGTGCCATGCTGGCCTGGTCGCTTCTATCCCTCCAGCACTTCTCTGTGTTGTGCACCGTCGTCTGACATGTCCACATCTATTATTGATGCCGTTGTTCTTACTGTTCAGTGTAAAACACGGCCATGGCAGACAATGGCAGGCATGCAGGTTGCTATACGCACGCTGCAGCGGGCCGGGCCTGTGGGAACAGCTGATAAGGAACTGTGTGTGTGCTCTCCTGGCTCAGCAGTGTCAGATCTGTTAGGGCACCGCCACATATCAAGTAGACTAATTATACTCCTGAGTGCATGAGCTGCCTCACTGTCCGTCTGTATTGATTGGGCAGCGACGACCCTGTTTACCTACCAACAGAAGCTGACAGACGCAGTTTAGAGACACTCTGATGATTTTGCACTTTTCCATCCGCTGTGTTTACAGCAACAGTTGTCGCACTGCTATGGGAACGCTTTCCATAGTCTTCGTCTGTGTGGGCGGTAGGGTGAAGCGCTGAATGGCCACTGTTTATTGCGCCTCGTTCCAAATGAGCACAATATAATGACTGTTTAATGGAGGGCCGACCCTTGACCACATCACACGACAGCAGATTAGATATTGCTTTACACACGAGCAGTGATCAGTGTTGGAGAGCTGGTGTGAATCTCTCATCAGAGCACCCCGTCGGTTTTACTTGGCACTTCTAAACATCATATTGTTAATTTGCCAATATGAAACCATAACTCTGACTTGACTGTGATAACTGTGAGACATACAACTCTGACATGAAGCGTAAAAAGGATAAAACCATCGCTGTTGATTATTTTGTTGAAACATCATAATGTAAGATGCACTTTGAAATCTCTTCTAAAACCAAGGTCCCTGTTTCACTGCATTGATCATAGCACATCCTGATTCATGTGATTTTTCTTGAAAGCTGTTCTGACCCAACTTATCTTGCTGTCTTGTGTTGAAGTGTGAAATGTGTATAAATCCTTGTCTGCACCACTGATAGATGTTAGAACGTATATTCTCTCCACCTCACCTTTAAAAAAAAAAATTTACTTTAAAAAAAGATACAAACACAAAAGCAGGCATGCAGGGCCAATGGGTGTAATAAGACCTAGCATCGCTTACCAAACAAAGAAAAACGGTATATAGCTGCCATTGTTGTTGTTTTTGGCACCTTCCCATTACACAAAGAAGTGGGCATGTGCAAAGAAAGCTGTCATTTCCGCCATCATCTGACCGTATGGCAGTGAACTGAATATGCATGTGTTACGAGAAACAGCCTGGCTTTATCTGTTTGTGAATGCGTCTCTTGGCTGCCACTGTGCTCCGGTCATGCTGTGGCCTGCAAAGTCTTTTGTTGCTTCCGAGCCTCAATGTTTTTGCCAGCAGGGATTGCACAGCCAGTGAACGTTTTGGAGAAGTGCTTTTAAGTCTGGCCGGCATAAGAGCCCATCTGCGTATGTCCCTCAGTACAGTCCCATAGGAACAGCAGGGACGGACTTACGAAAGCAGCACTTCTGTCACGACGATGATCAGAATGAATAATGTGAGCACCCTCCGTGGAAGCAATTTATAGTCCACACACACTGCACTGTTTACTCAGATTTACCTTGTTTTTCTAGCCACATTAGAAACTACAATGGCACCGAGTACAGGGCATATCTCTGCCAAAGTCCAACAGTCCCCTTAAATTCTGTCAAGCTGCACCATATTGCCCACACACATGGATATCAATCCCCTAAATATTAGTTTTTTTTCATCAAAATCCGTGAACTATTCTCATGTAAATGAATAAAAAAAGTCAGAAATACTCTATCCCACAATACTTGAGGAGTAAATAAAATCCTGGATTCGCCTACTGATCCGGATCCGCACCTAAATTGATTTTGTTAAACATACGAGGGCCACAGCATGACATCTTTGGCGGAGGTTATGCAATGGTTAATGATCAATGCATATCAGCCATGAGGAGTCTGTTCTGCTGAGGTTTACTGAAAAGGCCCAGTTAAGAGCTGCTCATGTATAATTGTTCTGTCAGTTACACCATGTGACAATCAGAGTTACTTCTCGTGATCTCCTGTTTTTATGGAAACACAATGAGCTTTTTCAGCAGTAACTTTGCTAAATGCAGTTGCATAAAATGGCGTGCAAGGCCAAGTGTTACATTCTTGTTTTACTAGTGCACAGTAAACTATAGGCAACCTTTGCTGGATGATGGTAATAATTCTGAGTCTTAAACCGGCTTGGATTACAGAGACAATATTTTTACTGTTTGCACTAGCTATAACTAGAAGGGCAATCTGAGAGTCTATACCTCTGCCAAGGATAAATGGCCACCTCCATACTTGTATTGAGATCAGATATATATGGATCCTCACCAAATTGCTTCTGTTTATAGATATTAGCACTCTCTAGATGCTTCAGTTTTTCATAGAGATCTCTTTTATTTTTTGAGAAATTCACAAATGTTTTTCAAGAAAGCCATGTTTTGCAAGATTAAAGAATGAAAATGTATCAAATCTGATCCAAACGTTAATGAGTACTTCCTTGACCACCCTTCCACCAAGTTTTGCTAAAATTATTTCAGTTGTCTACACAAACCTGCAAAAAGACAAAACCTCCTTTGCCATATAAGTAACAAAGCCTTTCTCTCTCCCTTGTTTATATTCCTGGCAACTGAAATGAGTGCTACTTCTTTTTTTCATAGTAAAATCAATAGAACAGTTTATTTTCCCCATGTACAGCAGTGTGCAGTCAGCATCATGAGATAGGGGACAAGAATGAATTGCCTGCTGCTGTGCTGTTACTTTGTTTTTGCTCTTTGCAGCCCCCTGCCTGTCACCTTTTCTTCTTTGTAACGATGAGATTGACGGACTCTCTGGAAACCGGCCTAATCGGTCTGGCAGTGTGTTATTACACCAATTCCAGGAGAGGCTGTGCAATTACTCTTTGCCCTATTTATGGAAGATAATTCATGTTCATGTCTAAAAAATTATAGGCTGGATCATCGCTGCACTTGTGGACATGAACCTAGTTGTGCCTAATTTACTGTCTCCTCTATTATATCATGTTGTGCCGATGCATCCAGAGGAAAAGCTTAATTCAGTCCATTAGAGCAAGAGCTGGTTTCATCTGTGCTGGCTGACCAGGAAGCCTACAACTAATTTCTCCTACAAGCTCAAAGACAGGAAGAGAGGTCAACCCCGAAGAACAGAGATCTGAGACATTGAGGATTGAATACCAACAGGCACTTGCCAGTTCATTGATTGGTGTGTTTCACTTGTTAGCGACTATGACAGCACGGGTCACTGTGAGAAGAGGTGTGTGTGCGTGAGACCCCTGTAAATAAGAGGAATCTGTCCTGCTCACTACACATGTAACTCAATCAGTCTTAACATGATCCAGACTGCTTGTGTTTCACGTGCAACGTTCTTCATGGCAGAGCCCACAGACATAAATGTAACCCAAAGTGCAGTACCTCATCCTGGAGGATAGGGTGACAGGGGGAAGATTCTTGGTTGGTTTCTCCCTCCATCAAGGCCCAGTGACAGGTAGCCCAAATCAAATTTGTCATTACAACCCTGAGAGGATACGACTTATGGAGCTCTTTAATAGTTAATGTTACAATTCCAGTCAGCACTACTACACAAACAGCTAACATTGATCATTTCACTCTAGGATTATTGATGAAATGACTTCCAGGTTTGCACGTGAGCTGTTCCTCAACTGCTTTGCTTGTTTGATTTTCCCAATGTGAAAAAAAAGATTGTTACTGAAAGACAACTCAGTGGTGGGTCAGAGTGAATTCAACCAGCGAGTTGCGAGAGACAAGAAAAAGCGTCTGCTCAGAATCACAGATGAGGCCAGTGCTTGGTGGCTGTGGTGCAGGCTTTGCTGGCATGGGTGATAATGGCATGCTGGCACTGTGTTTGTGCCCAAGGGTGGTTCACAGCCGCAATTCAAGATTTTCTGGTCTTTCTTATCACCTATCACTCATTTGTATATTAGTCAACTAAATGCAAATTGACAATCTGCCCCTTGTTTACACTGGCATGTACATGACCAGGTGAATGTGTGCCCTCAGGTATGTTAATATGGACAGACATTTCGTAAATTGGTGCTAAAAAACTGGTCTGAACAGAAGTTGATTTAAATAATTTAAGAGATTAGTGTGAACGTAGCCAAAGACAAAAATGGGTTTTATGTATATGTATAACCTAGTCTTTGGTCTACAATGAGTTGGGGCTGAGTTCAGTCTGCTGCTTGTTGCTTGTGTGAGACACTTGAAACAAAAAAGCAAGGATGACTGATGTTTCACGCTGATCTCCTAAACGGCTGTCTGTTTGTTTTTCCATCATGTCGGATCCGTTTTACTCATCACCGGAAACTCATCCTGTGTCTAACTCAGTTTGTCTTATACAGGGAGGTCAAATACAGTGGTTCTAACATCACTGCCTTGACTTACATCGTTGCCATAGCATGGATATGCAGCAAACCTTTTTTTAGACCCTTTTCCACATAACCAATGGCGCTTAAGACGGCACTCATGTGCTTGGGCCTCAAGCACAGTAGCCCTGTGTCTGACTGACCCTCAGGTTTCCACTGGGTGATGTCAGCCTGAGTCAGAGCCACACCAAGGATGTGATGGTGTTTCCATGTTCCTGCAGAGTCTGACTCCTCTGTACACTCATCGCTCTCAGGACTCGGCTCTCATCACCACCCCTCTCCAGCACTAGCCATTCAGACATGAGGGCAAACTTCAACAAAATCGGCCTGTACCACATGTTTAAACTGATTAAGCCGGAGTTTCCGTCGATGATTTGATAAACTTAAAGGTCTCGCACCCTTTTTTTCAGTTGGTCCATTGAAAAACATAGTGAAGCTGCAAGTAGAGGATTGGTTGAAGTTTTTGCTTTGCATGTTTTTCCAGCAATTACGTTTCCAATTATTTATTTCATGAATGGATTAGTCAAATTCTGTTTCAGTGCTATACTCAAACTTCCGTATCCTGGTGGATTTTCTTAAGCCTGATATCATGAATACTTGTTTCTTAAGGCATGTAAATACTGTAAATAATAGACACTTGACTTTAAATACTCAATCTAGTACCTAACTTAAGCCTAGTACTAAAATATATTATCCAGATTATCCAGTCCCCGACAAGTTTCGTAAGTCACAGTTTTAAGCCCTAGATCAGAGCCAAAACTCCATTCAGCAGTCTGCAGTGGTTATGTGAACTCTTAAATAATGGGACTTTACACAGTCTGTGGTTCATGCTGATGACCTGTGTTTTTAACCTCTGTATTTTCAAGAACCTACCCCACTGACTTGCCCTTAATCTCTGCTGTCGGCCCTGACCTCTGACCCCCCTTTGGAATTGGATGTATGACACAGGGTGTAGGTGTCAGGAACCTAATTTACTTTATTCCCCCAACCTGGCTCAGTTTAGCAAGATAATCCTGTCTCAGACTGACAGATTTCGGTCCAGCTCCTCAGTGTAGTCACAGCTCTAACCTCAGCCCGGCGTTTTTTTCTCGTCCAGCTAACAGGGCGAGAAAAAATGTTGCCATGACGTTGCTAGGGCTGCCCACTCTCAAACAGACATTCCTGCTGTGTGTCGGAGCAGGAGGAGGAACGCTCGTTGCATCGTCAGTCAATTCCTTATTCGGTCAAAGTGTGGCTGGAAACTGCTGAGCAGCCCACCTAATTTAGAATATGAACTGTGCCGGGGAGGGGAAGGCACAGCCCGTCCATGTTACTAAAATTAAGCCATGAGCAGAGACTGGGAGGACCGTTCCTTGGCTGAACAGCATCCATTGTCCCTGAAGGCCGGCTGCCGTGACTGTGATCTCACATCAGATGAGTAGAAGTGGAAGAATAAAAGAGGAAGAGTAGTTGAACAGCTCTTGAGTTATGGGACTTGTGACTTTTTTCAAAGTACACATACCTTAAAGTGCATACATGGCCATACTAGTTATGGCCTTGCATCATCCTTATTACTCTTAAGTCAGAGGAAGTGATAAGAGGAGTGATCTCACCATGTTACGGAACATATTGTGTGTTTCAAAGAGAAGACTGTCCCCCTGTCTGACTGGGGCTCATTGTGTTGCTGTGGGGCCACGCTGTCCTCTGCACTGCCTCCGAGATAACATCTGACTTGAGTCCGATTAACAGCCGCCGCTGGGCAGCTGTTTGTTTGGTATTAAATAAGCAAGTGTCTGTTGACTCACGTCCCATCTATTGAGCCTAAACAAAACATACGAGTCAGTTAGCAGTTGTCATCTTTGGCCAGACGTAGCTGTAGCAGTTCAACATCAGGGGGACAATTCATATGCCGCTGCTGTAAGGACAGCTCTGGACTTTCTGCCAGCCTCCTAGTAAAAACTGTGGATAATGTCGGAGTGAACCCATGAGAGAATACTGCAGGAGATTATCTGGAGGATTCACTGAGTGTGGGCATGTTGATGACATCTCGCAACAGACGCAAAATTGAAATAGAAACGTGTAAAATGCTGTGGCCTCCTTCTTCTTCTTCTTGGACACTTGAGACACAGAACATGCATAACGGCTTCAAAGCAGCTCCTTCTGTTCATGTTCCGTAAATATGTTTTGATTTAAAAGTATAATTGCATCATGTGGTTTGAATTTTCTGTCTGCAAAGAGGGCTCACTCCAGACTGTTTACCTGTGAACTGGTAATCCCCTCAACGCTGTGTGCTCTCCTCTCCATGTCATATGTGTCTGGCCATTGCCATGGGAACAGTTGCTGTGCTGCATTGCCACCCTAGATCCAGAATTGAATGGTTCTCACTGGGAGCAGCGCTTTGGGGGAAATCGAGTAATCATCCCATTGATGTGTCCCTGGTCTCCTAAGGATCAGCTAATACTAGTGTTAGTGTGGTGACGGCCGTGAACCATGATACCCCCCAAACACTTCACGGCCAAAGCTTTATATTGGAATTGAATCATGTAAAGTGAAAGGGAGGACTTTCATTTGCCGAACAAAGGCAGTGATCTAATCCATGCTTTTCAGATATTGAATTCAGGGGGGGGAAGAGGCGGCGGTAGAGGACAGCCGCAGTACAATGGGAGCAAGCAGGCAGATCAAACAGAGCCATCCCACTGGGTGTTACACAGGGGACAACAGCAGCCGGCCTGTCCGCACTAGCAAGGAGCTGCCAGACTGCCTCAATGCTCCAAAACAACTCTGCTATTGAGGACAGTTCAGAACCTGCATTTCCAATAGGAAACAAATATTCTTCATTAATAGTTGTTAAGCCCAAACTGGTGTGTTTGTCTTATCTTTGTAAATCTGTTGAACCGGACAATCTCCGGTCCTTCTCCTGCCAGCACCCTAGTAAAATGTCTCTAAACTCTCCAAGTGAGCCCTTGTGAGAATACAGCAGGGAAAGTTCCAGAAGATTTGAAGCAAGGGAGTGGCTGTGCTCAAGACATTTCTAACATGCAACAGACATGAAACTGTAGCACTACATATAGCTGGGGAGGAAAAAGAGGGGTCATGTACCAGATACAAAAAGACATGAACTTGGTAAGATGAGATCTGAGAGCAAAAACACTGCCTCCTACATGCTGTGTCCAGACGTCACACTCTGTCAAGATGATCTCTGAAAACAGTGTTTGTTAATAATTTGCAAAAACAGTTTTTGTGTACGTCCCTTGCATTACACATACACTTTGCACCTCTGCAGTTGTAAAATAGCAGGAAATATTCTGGTGAGAATTGAAATGATTGACGACACACAGATGCAGAGAAAGAAACCATATTCAGTGGTGTCCCACCAAGGCTCTGCTACAGTATCATGCTGAATGAAGAGGTGCATTCCTTAGCGTGGATACTTGAATGACATCCAAGCATGTCCTTGTGAATAGATGAATACGGTGCATTCTTTCTAGGCTTGCCGTGCCTGGAGAATGACATACCTCAACAGGCTTGTTATCCGCAGAGCGACGTAACTCTACACCAATCTTCAGTAAAGGCTCTGGTTTTAGTATTTAAGAAGTGAAAGGAAAACGATTTTACTCTGGGAGCAAATGAGAACTATATCTGATTTCAGTGTCACAGTGATGGCCCTCAATTTGACCAGTATGCGGTTTAACTGAAAATTTAATCGGTCGTCTTGGAAGGGAAAATAACTCTGCCAGTCATCATGGCAGATCTCATTTAGATACTGGCCAAAGCTAAGTTAATCAAATGAAATGCTTTTTCTGCCCTCTGATGTAGAAGCCAAACCATATTTGTCCCTTTCTACGCTCCCTCCCTACATGGCTGTGAGATGAGAAAAGAAGTGCTAATGAGGAGAAATGGAGAAGGGCTAGAGTGCATGTCAGAAGAGGTGGATGGATGGTGAGATGTGACGGAGATATCGCAGTTTGCAGCATCCTCCCATAGATTTTCTGATTATTGCCGTTTGTGTGTTTGAAAGAGCTATATAAATCATTGCCATTGCTGCTCTGATCCTGTCAGAATTTCAGCCATCCAAATAATAATTCAGTTACAATTCTGATTTTTATGCTTAAATCTCATCTCAAATCTGAGTCCTGTCTGTTGCTTATGGCTTTGGTCATAAATCAGGAGGGCACACGCTGCTTCCATGGCTCTCAGTCCCAACACCACCGGCACTCTTTCTTGTCTTTGTGCAGTCAAGCAAAAAAGGAAACAAGAGGCCATCTTAGTCACTCCGCCACTCCAGAAGGTTCCTCTTACTCTTATTAGACGTCAGTTTGGCAGATTAATGGAGGGGAAGTCTGCTGGAGCAGCTGAGACAAGAGGATGGTCCCTATAAAGTCTTTTCCCTTCTACTAAAGTGTTTTCAGGGGCCGCCCTTGATGTGTATGAAAGAGTGATTGTCTGAAATGGGCCCTCCTTTGGGTGAAGACAGTAAAACGCCTCCAGGGCCATAAAGGTTGTGCAACAGAGATGTGATTTTCATCACAGATAATCAGGACCCTTTCTTCAGTTTCAGCCCAAGTTATGAGCCAAGTGCTATCAGTCGAAACTTGTTACAGATGTTTTTTAAGATCTTTATCTATTGCCTTGTGTTTTTATGTGTGTAATCATTAAACCCAGTACGTCTTGGTTTGTGTACTCACTGATTATTCACAATGATACCTATGACATTGCTCACAATTGATCTCCTAGTCTAACGATAGTTTCTATTTATTTAAGGCGGGAAGTGATGGAGAGAGCATCGGGAACTGCCCCTTCTCCCAGAGGCTCTTCATGATCCTGTGGCTGAAAGGAGTCGTCTTCAATGTCACCACAGTGGATCTCAAGAGGTGAGTCATGCCCCTCTTCCTCCTGGTCTTATCTTATTCCTCTTGTTCATTTATGCTCAACATTAGATACGTATACAGAAACGTACAGAGCTATCTGTCTGCACTATGCCCTCGTTAGGTGGTTGCCATATTTGTTGTTGTCACAACCCCTCAACACTGTGCTGCCGTCCAGTGGATGTTTTGCTTAAAATCCGTTCCTAAGTAATGGATCCATGGAAGTATGTGGGGAAATTGAGGTTATATCATTTGTAAACATACGTCGTTTCATACGTAGAGGCCGAAATAAATTAGAGTTTACTCTGTATGATAGCCTCATTTCCATGGAAGGCTCGACAGCTCCGTAACACTTTGATCGCGCCCCACCGCTCGACACATTCGGCTGCTCGGCTTCCTGGCTACTTATTTGGTTTTCCCATGACCCTTTCCCAGGACGGAGAGAGTCAGAGAAAAACAAACACACAGACTCTGGAGGGGCTATTTGAGGTTCTTCGCTCCACTCGCTTCCTGCCTAGATTTTGGTCGGCAACATGTTATTTTTCATGCCTGGAACCAGAAAACCCTGTGATCCTCTGCAATTTTCCTCCCAGCTGCTGGGGAACGTGCTTTCATATGTGGATTCCAGCCCCAACAAAGTTCCTTAACATAAACCCCACCATGTTCTGTCTGTGTGATTCATCTAAATTTGCTCCTCGATGTTTTTCCACACGCTAAGCCAGGACGGGCGAGTTCCAGATTATGTTCAGCCAAGGCTGTTGGTCAGATGGATGTCTGGTTTCTATGGTTTCTCTTCCTCATGTATGTTTGACTCAGAGAATCAATATTTCTGACATTTTATACCAGAGGCTCCTCCTGTGACACATGTAGATCACTGTATGCTAAAAATAAACAAATAATGTCCCAGACAAATGTGCCCTCTTTATAAAACTAAATGGAGAAAAGCAGTGTTAATATGCTTATTTATTAGTTTAGTTGTAGTGCATGCTTGTGCGTTCAAGATGAGAGCAAAGGTTTGGACACATTTGCATCTATTTTACCTGTGGCTGTGTGACACGAAACAGAGTGTGCTGATATCCTGTTCAAGGCAATGGGGGATGTCCGCCCACTTAGCAGTGTCAGTTTACCCCTTGCGCCTCAAACAAGCCTTTGTTCAGCTAAGAGGAAAACTTAACTACTTTGTTTTTATTCCCCTCTAGAGGCAAAAAAAACTGCTTTTTATTTCCCCATAAAGACTAAAGAAGTTGAACATGTTGTTCAGCTTTTTTAGTCTTTAGTCAACATAAAACGACTGTTGCATAAGGAGGCGTGTGTTTGCTGTATTTATTACTCTTTTAATTGGCGTGTTTGAAATGAAGGACACTTCTTGTTGTCACACCTGCAGAAGGCAGTGAATGTCACACTTCATGACCCTGAACTGAGACATTCTTTGTATCTCCTGAGTTTTTGTCGTATTAATATTTGTCTCTGTGATGAAAGCCTCGAGGAAGTTTCTTACCCACTCCTCAGTGATATCAGAGGGGGAGGGGACCCACTTCCCCTTTCACATGCCATAGACATGAAGTCATTTCCCTTTTCTTTATTTTTCCCTCAGATGGCTTGTCCCAAAACACGCCCACAATTATACACACTGCCACAACACAGACCTCGATATTGTGGCTAATTATAAGAGAACAACAAGGTATTCACACTGTCAGCTGGCGCACACCCATCTGTCGTGTTATGTTCTCTTTATAAGCATCTGGGTTCTGTGGATTTGTGTTCACACCACTCTACTCAACACATGCTAATTTTTGTTTGTGTGTCAGTGTCATCTGCCTGCCAGAGACATCTGGTACAAAATGTGCTGGTTCGAAGGCTGCAGAGAGTGAAAGGGACACACAATCACACTCGTGGAGACAGACAAACCCACACATGCACGGTTGAAGACATAGCAGCTGTAAATGGATAAAGAGGAGGGCTGATTCGGGCAAGGAAAAGTTGTTTGAAGTGCAGCAGGCTGTCACAGAGCAACTGTTACTTGAACCATAAAAAGTGAATAAATACATATTTTTCTCATGTATTTACACAACCTTTTATCACAAACTCTGTCAGTTTTTAAGGAGATGATTTTTGTTGTTTACACGGCGTGCTTGATTCTGCTAGCTTCAGTCCACTGACGTTGCCCCCTTCTCTGTCATCCAGGAAGCCAGCCGACCTCCAGAATCTGGCCCCCGGCACACACCCGCCCTTCATCACCTACAACGGTGAGGTCAAAACTGACGTCAACAAGATTGAGGAGTTCCTGGAGGATGTCCTCTGTCCACCCAAGTGAGTGCTTTCTCATCCCTGTGTAAACAGCCTGCCACACCTATATTCCAAACACACAGTGCAGTGCTGTCCTGTGAGTGGTAGCTTATCAACAAACGAGATGAGAAGACCAAAACAAACAACAACAATTTGTCTGTGTCATCATTCTTTGATAGTTTCCTCTGTAGCTTTCAGCCCAAGGCCTTTTCTTCCTCATGAAGACATGGACAAGGCAATATAATTGTTCAGTACATCACCAACAAGGCTATTCAAAATATTTTAAACAAAATATAACGGTTTATGTAATTTGTAAAAGCAACATATGATAATAATTTTTTATGTCGAGAATAAAATAATAGAGTGAAAGTAACAGTGCAGTGTAAGAAAGTTGTCGTCATATGATTTATTAAAAGCCAGTTGCAAACAGGAAAGTACTTGCTCAGGCAGATATGACAAATTGGAATCGATATAGATAAGATAAGTATTTCCCTGTCTCCATGTTCAATATAGACTCTGGGGACAGACTCATCACAGACGATCGGAGGGGGGGCTCTTAACTTAGCAGTACATCAGAAATACATTTAGTCCAACCTTTCAGAGCTTTGTTAAAGGATTTTGAAGTCTTATTATAGTTATTATTTATTTATAGTGTGATTGGTGCACACAACTTGAATTGGTTGTGGACTATTTTCAGAAGTGGATTAATCCACATTTAGGGATTTGGTAAATACCTACAGCAGTAGGTTCGAGGTTCGATACCTACAGCAGTAGGTTCGATGTGCGTGGGATTGATTTAAAAAGTAAATTGCACTGCTGTTATTGACAAAACAAAACAAAGATATATATATATATATATATATATATATATATATAATGACAAAATATATTTGTGGACCTGTATGTTTACTTGTACTGACCGTGTGTTTGTATGAAGGTACATCAAGCTCAGTGCAAGACACCCTGAGTCGAACACAGCTGGTATGGACATCTTTGCCAAGTTTTCAGCTTACATCAAGAACTCAAAGCCAGATGCAAATGAGGGTAAGTTGCCTACATCCGTTTGTGACACAGACACACACACGCGCACACACACACACACACACACACATGCAGAGTAAACAGAGTGGATCCAGGAACCTTCCCATTGTTCACAGAGTTATTGGTTGCTAGGTGACATGGTAGCCCTGCCCTGATTGGTGGATTAGAGCCTCACTCAGTAACACAAAGCCTTTGTTCTGCTGCCTGCTCCTGTCCTCACGCTCTCTCTCTCTCACCTGTCGGAGCTTTCCAGAAAACAACAGAGCAGCTGTCCTGAGAACGGACCATAGCAACCTCTTAACAATCTCATCTCTCCCGTTCTTGATTTACACTCCCTGCTGTCAAAGAGGAAAGCTGTACCATGAAATTACCGATGAGATTATTGGAACAATAAGAAAAATATGTACACTATTGACTTTGAGGATCCTGCATGAAACCATTTGTGAAATAACTTCCTGCGAAAGATGTGAATAATCTTCACAAACCACCAAGATTTTGTATCATGTTGTCATTGGCTGTTCTCCACCCTGAGAAAATATTGAACCACAAGCAGCTGGACGTGAAAGACAAGGCTATGTCAACAGTTGGAGGCCGAATCTCATGTTTCAGTGATAAAGCAACAGGTCACGTCTGCCTGTGGACAACTGGATCGAGCGCAGAGTTACATTCATTTCATATTTTTCAACAGCAGAGTAAAGTATTAATGATCAATTTATCGATGGATAGATAAGATGAAGCAGAAAATCTGTCTAATCAGACCAATGCAACTGTGTGGTCAGAAACAAGCTTCTCAGAGTTTGTATTTATAACAGTGCTCTTGTATTCCACAGCTGTTGTAATGGGTTGGGTCAGATCGAACAGGTGCTGATGTTACAGCCACGTCTCTTCATTTCAAATATGTGGTCAAATGCTGCCCCTATGTGGTTGCTCAGCAAATAGCTGAAGCAGCTGGGGAAGATGCCTCAGGAAAAGCCAATGCTGACAGGAGTCGATGATCTGCTCATCCTGAACATATAATTAGATTAAAATGAGTTGATTGTGGTTTTTAAATAATATCTTAACATCTTTTGTGGTGCAGCTCTGGAGCGCGGGGTAATGAAGATGCTGCAGAAGCTGGATGAGTACCTCCGATCACCGCTGCCCGATGAGATTGACCATAACAGCATAGAGGACGTCAAGGTCTCCAGCCGCAAGTTCTTGGACGGCGATGAAATGACTCTGGCCGACTGCAACCTGCTGCCAAAGCTGCACATAGTGAAGGTGAGGGATGACACACTTTTAACTGTATAATCAGGATCTTAAAAGAATTCGTGTTTTTTAACACTTGGTGAATAATTGTCTCAGAGTAGCTCCACCCAACTTTAGATCTAATGAGCCAGAATAAGCGAAAACACCCATGTACCTGTCAAACAGATTAGTTTGGTGAAATCTCTGCTATTCTCACAATGAACCCGAGATACACTTATAAATAAACATTTTTATGATGCTGCTACCAATCTGTGCTAACGGTGATTCCCATTATTAATTAATCTGCCAGTTATCTCCACTACAACACAATGTAAGGAAATGATTAACATTATCAGGAGATAAAAGATATAGTCATCCTTTTCCTGACATATCATCCAAAATCTTAAGATATTCAGTTTAGCAGGTTTGGATATTTTTTTTAATGAAAATATTTTTGAACTGAGTTATTAGGTTCTTTGTTATAAGTGACATCAACAATTAAATTGGTAACCTTCAAATTAACGCAAATATATTTAATTATCTTGTTTAAACATCTCAAAGGTAAAATGTTTAATGGAAACTGTTGGAGATTTGAAAGTTGCAGTTAGCATCTGTTATTATTACCATTATTGTCATTAGTCTTTTCAAACTTATTTCTACAGCTCTTTAATGTAAATTAATCATGAATTAATACAAATAATCCTACATTAGTTGTAGTTTTTAAAATAATTTGTTATTTCTAGGGAAGCAAGGGTAAACATTAGTAAAAAATTGGTAAAAACTGCAATTATTTGTCAGATTATATTTGAATTTTAAAAGAGCTCCAAACTGATGCAAAGAAATAAAAGGATTATATCAAATTTTATGAATTGAATATACACCTTCTGAGTAAAAAACAAAACAAAAGAGTACGTAGTTTAATTTGTGAGCTTTATGGTATTCATGGCTCATGACACCTTACTTTCCCTGCAGGTGGTGGCCCAGAAGTACCGAGGCTTCGACATTCCCAAAGAGATGACGGCCATCTGGAAGTATCTGAACACCGCCTACACCCGAGAGGAGTTCACCAACACCTGTCCCAGCGACAAGGAGATCGAGATTGCCTACGGAGACGTAGCCAAGAGGCTGGTGAAATGAGCCTGTGTGTCCTGACCGCCTCCTCCCTCCCTCCAAAGCCCAGTAACCACCATCCTCTTCACACTCCCCTGCACCTCTGTCTCTCCTCAGCACCGGGACTGAAGTGCTCATTCACGGGAAAGAAAAAAAACAAACTCTGGACTTCTTTTCCTTCTCTTCTTCATTCATAGCGAGTTTATGAACCCTTCAACTCTGTCTCTCCGCCTCTCTGCCTTCCCCTCAGATTTTGATGATCTCTTTATTCGGTACAGCAAAGGTCAGAGTTGTTCCAATGTTTTCCACCGGAAAAGAGCAGCCCAGATGTGTATGAGTGCTTGAAGATGTCGGGAGTCTCATCACACACACTCCCTGATAAGTGACCTTCAAGCTGACCTTCTCTCTGCGTTGACGGAGAAAGTTCACAAGCTGTTGTTTGTTTTTCTGTTTGTTTAATATTGAAGATGCTCTTTTTCTAAGTTCGGTATAAGAATGAAACACTGAGAAGCTGTTTATTTTTGTTTCCTTTCTTTTGGCTTATTAAGAGGCGTTGTAAACAGTGTTGAAGCTTTTTTTGTTTGTTTTTGTTGCTCAAGTATTTGACCGGTTTAAGTTGAAGGGAATCCAAACCTGAGTGGTTGACATATCAAGGAAGAGATGCTTTATTTTATTGTTGAGCTTGTTTCAAAATAAATAATTGTAAGCGCAGGTAAAGCTACCTGGTTTTCATGCTCTGATTTCCTCATTGCCTCAAATGGGCAAAGGTCTTGTAGCTCGGCTCAGTAGAATTGTAGGAAGTTTCCTGTAACAGCTGCAGAAACAACTCAGGAAAAATACAACCTGAGGTTTAAAAAAATATAAACTATGTAGCTTACAGACTTGTTCAAAGGTGTATAGATAGTCCAGCCTGGCCTTTTTTTTTTATTATCACCACATTGCCATAGAGAGTGACGCTAGAATACCTTTACCGCTACAGTAAGTGAGTGTATTACACATTGCAGACCAAAAACGGGCACATTATTCCTGTATCACTGTGGATAAAATGACAGCTAGAAAAACTAGAAGTCAAAAGAAAGAAGAAACCACAATCCCTCTCTCTCTGTCTGTTTCACCAGAGTGAAGAACGCTAATGTGTGGCCAGGTGCCAGGAAAGGCAACACTAAAGATATTTATGATTTAAAAAGAAAAACAAATCAAGGAGAGGGTAGCAATGACATACTGTGTATCTGATTGACTTTCACTTTCTCTTCAGTATGTAGATCGATCTCTTCAGGTAGTAAATGTACGTTATCATACAGTAGCTCCAAATGTGCTCTAGTGCGGAATAAAAGCAAAACATGTTTGTTCTTTTGCTTTCTCCCGTTTGCCATGTTTTTGTTATGAAACAAATTTGATAGAGAGAAAAAGAAAATAATGTGTACATAATTTTGTTTTGATTGCTCAGATTTCCACGTGTACATTTTATACACGTCATCTGGACTTTGATGGAAAACGTCGCCTGCTTGGATTTTTAAATTCCAGCCTAACCCATCTCCTCTTTGCCTTACTCGTTTTCTCTCTGCCGATGTTTTGCAGGAAGGTTTTTTTTTTTCCTTTCAGAGATCATTTCATTACAACGTGTGTTTGAAGTTGTACGAGAGAAAAACATCCGAGTTATGTCATGGCTTTTTTTTTTTTTAACAATATTGACTGAATTGAAATAAACTTCTTATTGGCACTCTGACTTGTGTTATTGTGCACACATCTTTTCATTTAAATGTCTCTCACAGCCAGTTGGCCAGAGGCATTGTATTTTTGGGTTGTCTCTCCGTCCTTCTCTCATTCTTGTGAACACGATATCTCCACACCTTGAGGGAATTTCCTAAATTTTTTGCCTCGCAGATGCATTTTTGTGTAGCGCTTTTCCAGACTTATGAACCACAAAAATTGCTTCACACTACAAGTGGCATACACCCATTTTACAGCACTTCGATATGCAGTGCTCCTTATATGACACACTCACTGCGGCCTTGCAAAATCGGTTTTTGGTCGTGTGAATGCAACATCTGAGGAGCACTTACGTGGAATCTCTAAACATTTATTACCAATATTCACTTGGACTCCAAGATGAACTGATTAGAATTTGGATACATGGCAATAATTCTAGTTTAGAGAAGGTTGAGTTGTCTTTAATTCTCAACTTTATTTATCTTCATCTTTTAAGATAAATGTTCAATTTATTATAAGTTCCCAATTGGAGTAAGCACCCTTTCAGCTTTAAATTGACAGATTATGTGACATCACCAGGTTTATCATGACTCACTTCAAGCGGCTCCATTACATAAGAAGCCTGACTCCTTATAAAATGAACACGTTATCCAAACTTTTATCTCATCTCCTTTACAGTGAAACTTGAAAGTTCTTTCTTGGCCTCAGGGTGAAGTTATAACAGTTTTCCAAAGTTGGCCCCAACTTGTTGTTCCCAAAACTTCAAACCACATCCTGTGCCCGTCTGCAGTTGTCATGGTGATAACAACTAAATAACCCCATCAGCTGAGGAAGGCCTCAAGAGTTCGGACCTTATCTCTTTGCAGTTGCTTTAAAGGCAACTCAGTTGACTGCCCTGTTTTTTATCTTTTTACCTAAGGTTGTGTTTTTCCTTTGTCTGTGTAGTTTAGTTGTATTATTTTTTCCGATATTAACATTTTCCTACTGGAACCAATATCCTCAAAGGAAAAGGCCGATTTCATGTAACATGCTGTCCCACAGTGTGACATGAAAGTTAAAGAAATATCGTTTAAAACATTTCTATTCATTTTTATTCTATGTCTTTGCCATGCCACTGCATGTGGTCCATCCTTTGTTACTATTTGTAATAATTCATAAACACTCACATCTTCTGTTAACAAAAAGAAAGAAAAAACACACACATACACAGAACATTTTCAAATTGAGGATTCATTGTCAAAGCTTTAGAATCAGTTAAATTCAGCAGATCTGGATTTTTTATTAGATCTCTACCTAATTGCACATCCTCATAAATATTTGTATATATGGGTAAATATGGGTTTTTAATCTTTTTTCATAACGATCCATGAATGTTTCTTTATGAAATCAACAACAAAGGGATGTGGCAAGGGTTTAAAAAAAGGTTTTTCCCTGGATTCAAAAGTGAGTGAGTTCTTATCTGAACTATACAACATCCTGCTACCAAGTTTTGTGGAAATCTGTAGATAGTTTTTGAATTTTCTTGGTGTCTTTAAAATAGTTTTGCTTGATCTTGTTTACAAACAAAAGGTTGAAAACATAACCTGTTGGGTGGAGGTAAAAATGACCAAACCATAAGATAAGGTTTCTCATTCTGTTTCAGATGATTGCGCATGCAGGGGATCAAACAGATCTCTGTCACTTCCAAAGAGCAAAGACCTCATATTTTCACTGCAGTGTAAAAGCAGCTTGTAATTTTACAGAGCAGCTCCAGGACCTTGAATGTCCCTTGTGAACTCTCGAGCTGAATAAAAAAACAGGTACATTTCACTGTTATTTGCTTTTTAAATGTTGTATTCGAACAGGATTATAAATGCAGAGGATATTTTGGCAGCTTCTCATTTCTGCACAGTTTAATCCGTATTAAAAACATGTCACATTGAGTTTCTTTCTTTACTCTGACTCTGTCTGGAGGACAAAGAAGTACAGAAACGTTTGGGAACCCCTGGGCCTGTTTGTCTACATCTCTCTGTCTCCAAGGAATGTCTCATGTGGGTGTCCACCCACTGCGGGCTCCACCCCCTCGATGACAACCTCTTGCAGTCGTCTTGATGATGTTTTTCAGCCTGTTGCCTACTGTTCTGCAGCACACACACACACACACACACACACACACACTCACACACATATACACACATGTTGATTCTGCAGGGCTAGTCGGTTGCAGAAAAAGTTTTGAAAGAGAAGGGAAAAAAAGGAAGGAAAAAGAGGTGTGGGGGCGTACAGTTTTTTGGATATTCTCCAGATCATTAAAGTGTCACATTTCAGCCCCAGACATTCTCTGCTCCCTCATGAGTGAACACCGAGACACAGTCTCCACTTGTAATTCACAGGGAGGAAATCCACCCAGACACAAACTGACAGACACATGTATGTGTTTGTGTCTGTGCGTGTGGTAAGAGAAGACACAACAAGGCTGGCTATAACCCAGACCACACACTCATTACAAGCGGGGGTGGGTCTATTAGCTTCATTGGTTAATGAGGGTGAGGCCTGGAGGAGCTGACTGTTGTTTTTTAAATATGTGTGTGCGTGTGTGTGTCTCTGTGTGTGTGTGTGTGTGTGTGTGTGTGTGTGTGTGTGTGTACTTGCTTTTGTTACCTCAGAAGACCTCATTGAGACCAAAGCCTGGTCATAATGAAACCAAACTTAATTACTGAGGTCCTGGTTAAGGTTTGGTAAAGGGTTTTGGTCAGGCCGCACTATTCTGTGTGTGCGTGTGTGGTCCAGGTATTACTTCTGAATCTTTACCTGTGTAGCGTGATGTGACTTCAGTGTAGTCACATTAGGGGACTTGTCTTCCATATGGTAACAAAAGCCTAGCCCTCATAATATGCTTAATATTGAGGTGAACATTTTTTTGAGGTTAGATTCAGGTTAGGTTTAGGTAAAGGTTAGGGTTAGGGTTAGGGTTAGGGTTAGGGTTAGGTAAGTAGCAACTGTGGTTAAAGTTTGAGTTACTCTCCAGGAAATCAAGTCATTGTAATATCTGGAGTCAAGGACACATGACAGAGTGTATGTGTGTGTGTGTGTGTAGGCATACATTACCCACCATGAGAGGGAGCCAACATATCATGTTAAACACTGAACACATACACACACACACACACACACACACAAACACACACTTGCTTGTAGTTGATGCCTTCGATCTCTCTTTGTGAGAATGAGAACAAAAACCTGTTCCCTGCAAGTGCACGATTTCCTTGATGTACCTTTTGTTTTTCTTTTTGCCGTTACAATATTTTTACCTGAACAGGTAAATCAGTCGACTGTGCGTTTTCACTCCACTGCAGTTGAGCCGCGGAGCCTTTTATGTTCCGGCTCTGCAGAGAAAGAGCCGGTGAAAGAGTTTGCAGGTTTTACACAACACCCATTTATCCAGCTGGCTAAATATTTACACGGGTAAAGTAGCTCACTCAAGGGTACACAGTGATATCCCAACTGGGGTTTAAAGCTACAATGTGTGAAAAACCCTCTTTGCATATGAACCCTGTGCACCTGACATTTGATGTGGCTATTGGTCACCTCGTATTTGATTTACGCTCGTGATTGACAGCACAAAGAACTACGTGTAGAAAACTCAAGGCTGCAAGAAGATCACTTTGAAAATAATCGATGTGGTGAAATATCTTTTCATTTTTAATTTGAAAAAGAAATTCTATTGATGCAGATTATCATGACAGTTATAAATTGAAAGAAGGATAATTGTTGTTTCCGTAGCCAGTTTGCCAGAGTTCAAAGTTCACTGGGGCCTACAGACAGTGCCTGGTGGTTTTAGAAAAGCTGCAAAGTTTATTTTCAAGTAGATGTGAAAATGCATTCATCTTTATTTTTCAAATTATATATTATTTTCATGCAATCGATTCGCACTGCCACTTCACGGAAAGGTTCTTGGTACGAGTCCCAGTTCAGCCATGGTCTTTTGTTCTCCTCGTGTCTGCGTGGGTGATCTCCTGCTTCTTCCCGCAGCCCAAACACATGTAAATTGAGGTGAGGTTAAACTTTAAATTGACTGTGGGTTTGAATGTTGTCTCTTTACATTGGCTCTACGATATGTTGGTTACCAGTAATGGGTGTACTCCGCTTTTCACCCAGGGTCGCCTGGGATGGCTCCTGATTTTATTCATTACAGTATAAGCAGTATACATACACTGCTTTAAGACATGCACTGAACCCCGCATAATCTCCGGACATTCTTTAGAGGGGCTGTACGTGAGACCGCATATGTCAGAGTGAGAGTCTTTAGAGACTTTCTTCAGAGTTTCTCCTGCCAGCTCCCTGGTAAAAACGTCTGAGAATTTCTGAATGAGCATTGTAAGAAAACAGCAGGAGATCATCCGGAGGATTGTTTATGATATGTCCCTCCAGCTGCCTGTTGCCCCACCCCTCACCTGAACGCTCCGGAGATTTGTTGTGAATGCGTCTGAGCAGAGAATCCCTTGCTGCATTGTTCATATGTGAAACTCCAGAGAAATTCCGGACCCAAATGTGCTGACATTCTCTGAAGGTCATGTCTGAAAACACAAAAAGCTCTTGAAGGCCACAAAAGGCAGTAGCTCCTAACCACTTTAACCAGTAATTCCTTCAAACTAAGCAGTATACACTTGTGATCTGATGTCCCCAGTTCACTACTGCCCACCCCCGTCCCCACCTCCATTTTGTTTTAACCTTAAAATGCAAAGTTATTTTGATTAGATGGGTTTGGAAGCAAAGCAGTCAACAATATGTTTCCTAATTTTCACCTGAAACATAAGGACATATATATCTACAGTACAGGAATCAGAAACAAAGCTTCTACTTGTACAAGCTTGTTCTCTTGTGAAACATGTAAATGAACCAATAGCATTAATAATGACTGCACTCCGGTGTGCCAGTTTTAGAAATGGGTAATCTTAGGTGCTGTGTGTCAATTAGGGGCTTCATCCTTCGGAGAACAAATTTGAAGACCGTTTGTGTAACAGTGGTTAGAACGCCCTATTCGAATGCTCCTATAAATAATAATAATTTCTTGCCAGGCCAACATATCCCATGATTCATGGGATATCTTCTATGGCGGCGAAAAGCTAAGCAAAAACATTACAACAATAATAAAAAAATGTAAGCAGTCAACCGGCTAACAAAATTCTTTTCAACGTTTTTTTAATCAACTGTAGCCATTTTTTTGTTCGGCGCTTTTTTATAGGCGACGGCTGTAAAAACTGGCCAAGCAGGTCATCCAGTAAGAGGACGACATGTCATATCAGTTCAGCTGATGCAGATTATGCAACCAATAAAGAATGTGACCAACATCGGTTGCTTAGACCGGGTCCTTCGAAGGGAACGCCCCCCTGAAATTGATACACAGCTACTCATTGGCTGGAATTCCTGACGCACCTGAACGCAACACAGTGATAAATCAAAGGTATTAAAACTGCCGCCATGTTTACGAACCACGTGGTTACTGAAGAGTGGCCTGTTAGCAGTGAAAACCAACCACAGGTGTGAGCAATCAACATCAGCTTATGAGCCAATCAGAAGCGAGCCAACACAGCCTGGCAGAGACCACATGACCCGCTGCCGCATGTGAGGGGATGTCCCGGCCTCCATCATGTCCTCCCTGCTCTTTATCCCCTGCACAAACGTTGGCCCTCGTTCAGGAAGCGAGTTGGCACCAGCTCCTCTGGGCCTGGGACTGGTTAAACAGCAGCACCCAGCGTGCGGTGATCCTCCCAACAAGGTGTGTTTTTCTTGCCAAACCCCCTCACGTCCCTTCGTTGGACTCGTCATCTGCTCTGTGGCAGTTCTGGCCTCAATAGCCGGGTTTTATTTTTGTGTGTGTGTCTGGTGTCACACAGTTCCTCATGAATACAGGACTATGTTCTGTGATAGCGCTGAGAAAACATGTCAACACTGTGACAGTGATGAGGAGTGGCACACTGAAGGAAACACTGAAACCAGAGAATGTGCTTATATGTTTGGTTTGTTTAATACATGTATCAGGTTCAATGAGTATCAATAGTTTGGCCAAATATCTGGTATAAATGGTTAACATGTTGAAAGGAGGTCTATTTTAAAGTCACATTCCACCCAAATAAGAATGATGTGTTTTTATTTTAAACCACAGACGCCTTAATATCTTCTCAGAGACAAAGGCCTTTGTTCCATACAAGTAACCTCAACTCAATCTAATAGCAAAGACACACTAATCCAAATACAAGATTTACTTTTACAATAAAATTACTTATTTGTTATTAGCAAGATGTGGCAAATTTATAGTAATCTAGAAAATTATCCCTATGCCATACTTTCATTTGTCAGTAGCATTTTTATAAAGTTGCAGATTTAATATGTATAGTCTGTTATTCTTGGTTTAATCTTCCATATTTTTTTAATTCTATCCATGCATACATTAGTTTATTTCTGTGTCACGCCAATGCATTTGGCCCATCCAATCTTGGACTACAAGACACGCCTAATGTAAAAGCACAAAGAAATATAAAAAATGTATACATCTGCAATGTAATTTTAAGCTTATGACTTATGATAACAGCTTTTACATGTCCATAAATCGAGTTTTAAATTTACAAGTTTCAGACATAAACAACTCAACTCAATCACTGGACATCATCCCTATTTTACAAAACATTTGCTTCTGTCATGAAACAGCATTTTGCAGATTACATTAAAACTAATTCTTTTAAACTGTAATCATTAGATTGTCCAATTTTCACAGTGAGAGGTAAATAAAAGTGTATTGGGTAGATAGTTAGATATATTGGATATGTTAGAGATTAGTGTTTTAAGTTGATAGTGATTGCAGCTCTCAAACTAATTTGTTTTATTTTCTTCTGAATTACAGCGGAAACTTAATTTTAGTTACATTGTACTTCCAGTGAATTTCTTGAATATAGCAATAATTTATTCAATTAAAAAAGTAGTTCCAATGAAACCTGTTGACAGCACATTTCTTGGAAAACAGGGACTTTGTTTCTGGTGGCCACTTTCACAGGAAATGAGAATTTATTTGTAATTTGCATGGACTCAACCTTAAAATGTAGTTGACCACTCAATGGCGATAGATTAAAAGGAAGGCCTCAGACTGGTCCTCCAAGTCCGTACATGTGGCTTGGCGGCGAACACTGTCACTCAATATTTTGATTTGAGGACTGTAAGGGACTAACGCTACTATGAATGCTAGAGGAGTTTTTGGTAGAGTTTATAGTGGAGTTCATTGTGGCATCAGCCATCCCGTAGAGTCCCTGACCACCGATTAACAGTCCAGCTTATCTTCTCCGCTCCAGTGCCTGCAGTCAACCAGTCAGGGTGGCTTTTGTGTGCTTGCATTGTTTATTTTAGCTCTCATTAAAATGTGGTGGGGTGGCTTGTATCTCTCCGGGGCTCGGCGGTGGCTACTGTGGTGGGGAAATGGGGTACTGTGGTGGGACCCCCTTGGGCGTCGAACAATATGCCGCCTCACCCCCTTCCCTCTGCTTGCCACTCACCCCCATCTGGGTCCTGGAGTCACACCCTGTGGCCGGGTTGTGGTTAACTGCCGCTGTCGGTTGGTTGGTTGGTTGGTTGGTAAAGAGGGTTCAGGAATACAAAATATAAGTAGGAAGAGGTGCCATTCCCGGTGATGGCCACTAGAGGGTAGTCATTCCCAGTAAGTTAAAAGAGGGGGTGCCCTGGCCGCTGGCAAACACTGTCCTCCAGGGGTTTAGTTCTTATCTCCTTTGCATAGTCAGCAATTTTTGACAAGAAGCATGAGACGTGTGTGAGTAGGGGATAAAAAGAGATGTGGGTCCTAAAGTGAGCACTTTAAAAAAAGAGCTGGGAGCTGCGAGTCCCTGTCAGCTGTGAGTGTACTTGAAACACACACTGCTGTCAGGTATTTCATGCCTCCAGGAGCCTCTGTCCAGGTTGTTTAGTCTCATCAGGGAATTACAATAGGGGCCTGTTTTATTTAGTCTGTGAAGGAAAAGCTATTAGGCATAAAAGACTTGACTGTCAGCAGCCACACCCTCACCTTATCGACGCACTGAGGCCGGTTTACCTTGCAGTTTATGTTACGTTATTGTGTCAAAGCCTGCGGCGAGTTATCCGTCTGGTATGTGGTGAATTATTGCTGTGTCTGTGCCATTGTGTATACTGTGTCTACAAGTGTGTTTGCTTCATAACCCAACCTCACTTATGTCCCTATATGTCTTTAAGGAATCAGGGAATATTCGGGCGTGCTGCAGGTGTGTGTGTGTGTGTACAACGGTGTGTGTGCACATCTTTGGCCAAAAGTGAACTAGCAGGTTCCCTTTCAGTTCCACATATATGGAAGGGAGATGAGGTTCCTTTGAAGTTTCGGTTCTGCCATCAGTCTCCAGCCCTCCGGCTTTCTTTTCACGCCAACCTCTGCAGAGACCAGGCCTAGCAGGGCAATGGTCCAGCAGGGCTCGTCCTCCTCGCCATGCTAAATGATGACACACCCATTGACCCTTGACAGACAGCGAAGCCTCCGTCTGCTTTGATTTTGGCTTTTGTTTCGTCCCTGCTGTCCTCACACAGAGGTAACAGTTGTCAGACAGAGCTGAAGTGCAGAGAGGCCTAGAGCAAAAAGGCTATTAACTCGCAGTCAACGTTAATGGACGTATCTGATCCACCCGGGCTGCAGGTGCCGGCTCTCTCCATCACTGCTTTCTCTCTGATCTAAACCAAAGTGTCTCCTTTACTCGCCAGCAGCTAGGAGGATGCTGTGACACTTAAAGCTTTAACACTGGAGGAGGAAAGCAGCAGTAGCAGGAGGAGAGGAATGAGGGGAGATATATTGATTGCCCTTAGTTGCTCCTGCATAGCCTGCATGCGTGGTATTGTGTCGGCTAAGCCCTCTACAGCCTAATGGCTTTTAGACTTCCATTAGGTAGTAGCAGGCAGCGTGGTTTAAGTAAGTAACAAAAGGCTTTGTAAGAATGCTTTAAGCTTTAATAAGACAGTCAGTGTTACTTCACCGGCCTGTCGGCTCATCAGGAAAGCTCAAGTCGAGATCATGGAGTAAAACGTCTGGTTTACCGATGTCCGAATTGAGAACCTCTTTGGCGTCATCGTTTCCGTTAATCCCTGAGCAGCATCAGCTTTTACACTTTTTGGGGGAATTGGTTTGATTTGAACAGTGAAAGCTGTGACGCTCTCCAACCGTGAACTCGTACAGTGTCCCTGGACTTGTGTGTGGTAGAAGTTTAAACTGGTGAAGAGGGGCCAGCACTGTTGAACATTTTGCATTTCACATAACGAGGAGCGACCTCTGGCTCCATAATGGGGATGGAGCTCAGGAGGAATGGGGCTAGAAGAAACAAGAACCGCAGGCCTCTACTGGGAGTCAGTTGGGTTTTTGGGGAGTTTTTTTCCTTTTGCTGTTGACGAGCCGCTTACTGGTTCTGCTTCTAAAGCCATCTTGTTTTTATAAAAGTTGTTTATTAGGAGCAAGGTCCCTTTCTTTTGCAGAGAAAGGCGCTGTGGCCTACACTGTTTCAAATCACTGTAATTATTGGGTGGTTCTGTCTTTGATATGCTGAGAGCATGCACACACTGTATCTCATGTGGACATGTATCCACACTGTAATACAAGCAGTTAAACATATACTTCTTCAATTGTATTGCATGTGAGTCCAAACCATATTCATTTGATTTCTTCTTAACCAGTCAGTGGGTGTATTCTCCGGCACTGACCCATTCTACCCACACTCCTTTGCTTTTTGGATATTTTGAGGTGTTTCCCCGGGTCTGTCTGTCTCTAATGCCACTGTGTCCCTGCAGTACCTCAAAGTCCTGGGCTTTAATGCATCGGTTACTGTATTTTTCCACCGAGGCGACTGTCGCTTGCCGGGAAGGCTGCACATTGTGTGTACGTGCTTTCCACTTTTGTGCCATTTTTGGAAGAGTCCCTGTGTTCTCTCCGCACCAGCGCTCAAGCTACGGAAGCCTCCTGGGTCCATTTCTTCTGCGGCCGCACCACATACCCCCGAATCCTGCTTTGGTTGGACGAGTGTCTGTTTTTTTTCCAGCCATCGAGAGGAAGACAAACTCCTCTTCTGTCTCCCCGTCCTGTTTTAACAGGCTGTGTTTGGCTCCAGACTTCACCATAACAGGTCTTCTCTGGGTTGCTGCTGGTTACAGTAAAACTCAACACCTCCTCTACTCCGTACTGACACTTTTCAGTGTTTGGATCCAGTTTCCCCCACGCACACGGGCTTGGTGCTCAGTCATCAGATGGGCTGTGAGTACATTGCTCAATGCTCCCTCACCTCTGATAACCTTGAACTGTAGAGTTAAAACATTATATAGATATATTGGACTATATATCTATAGTCCAATATATCTAGAGATATAGAGATTTTGACAAGTGAAAAGATGCTGTGTTTATTCACACTCAAGTATTTCACCTACCGTGAAGACGCTGCTTGCCTCTGCACCCCCCTCTACTCAGTTGAACTCTGCAACAAGTTCTACCGACTGGGCTGAGAATATTCTAAACACTGAATTTACTGTACTGGATAAAGTATTTGTCAACATAATGTCATCTTTTACTGCATTATATACTATGAGATATAATGCATATTCTACTATATCAGTAGAATATGACATATCATATTCTACTGATATGTCATATTGTGGCATATCAGTAGAAGAGGAAGTACTCCAACATTTGACTCAGGTACAAATACTTTGACAAAAAATGTTATAAAAGTCCCACATACATTTTTCTTCTTGAGTAAAAGTTAATAAGAGCATGCTTTTAAATGTGTAGAATTAAGATAAAAAATGGGCTATACTTGCCAAATGTGTCCAGTCAAAATTTTGTTTAATACAAAAATAGATGAATTTTATAGTCGGATCCTCTGAATCCATTTCAGGAGGTGGGGCCAAATGTTACGCTCTGTTAAGATGAGGGGATCAATTCCCCCCTTGTTGTTGATTAATTTGAAAAACATAAACACACAATAAATATATCACATTGCTTTGTAAAAATCCACTTAGTAGTACAGAAATTATGTAAAGTATATAACTATTACATTTTATCTTTAATAGGCTGATGAGGAAATAAGCTGTGGTGGAGAAAGAACTCAAATATTTTCACTTCGGTAAAAGTAGAAATTGTAAGACGAAATGTATTTGAGTATAAAAGTAAAACAAAGTAAAAGTTCCACTTTAGCTTTTGTTAGTTTAAAATTCTGCACGGATTTAAATCATCAAGGCAGCTGGGGGGTACTGTGGTTATAAGTGTCTCTTCACAGCCAAAAGGTTCTGGGTTCTCTCTGAATCGGCGTGGGTTTCCTCCAGCTCCCGCCCACAGTCCCAAGACAAGCCCTTTAGGTTAATCTGCTTCTCAAAATGAATGTGACTGTGAGCAGCTGTTTGACAATAAACATCAGTCTACATGATTCACTGGGGACCTTTCACCCAACATCAGCTGGAACCTATTCTATACCTGCTAATCTATTTATCTATATTCTTTAATTACACTGATGCATTTGTTTGCAGTGATTTTCTAGGACTACTCCTTTGCGGTCAGAGCCACCTGAGGTAAAGGTGCTCCAAGACGAGGACAATTTAATCTGGCTTCTCATTGGCTGGCTTCTCTCTGATCTGCCGACCAAGCAGGAAACAATAGAGCGCCAGAACAATGGGCTGGCTGCAGATCAGTAGGGGCCCGTTTGGCCTCTCCCAGACGCTACGTCTTATTTCCTTTTTGATTACTCAGGCCTGCGTGGATGGGCGGCACACTCGCACTCCTCTCTGTCAGCCTGCCCACCAGAGTAATCACAACGAATAGACTTTTTGTAGGAGACTGGTTTTGATTTGGAGGCTGGAATGCCTTTGTGATAATGTCGCAAGATTTGTTGGCAGGGGTGTGATGCGTGTCAGAGAGGAGTGTTGTGTGTGTGGGTGTATTTTTTCATGATTCTGACACATTCAGGTATCATGAGTTTCTTAATATTGTGTGTGGTTTTCTGTGATAATTTATGTCCTGGTTTCCACTGATGGGTTTCCAAGATCTGCTCATAAACAGCCTCTTAAAACGAGTGAATGACGGCGCTGGCACTGAAGTCCAAACTGTATTGCCACCCAAGCGTGCGGCTCGCCTGCTGTGGGTTGGGTCCCCTTTGCCTGGCCCTCACTATAGCTCCCACTACCACTTGTTAACCCCCCTTCACCACCAGGCCGGAGGTAGGAAATCAAGCCAATTACGGTTGTATTTAAAGAAAATTGGAGGAGGGCCGGAAAAGCGGGGGCATTTCCAAAAACCACAAAAGGAAAACTGCAGGACCACTCTTTGGCAAAATACAGAGGGACTGTGGAGCAGGAGGGGAATGACACTCCACAGGAAACACAAAGAGAAATCTATTGTGTGATGTAATGTAAAAAATATGATTTCTTTCTTGATCTAAATAACACATTTAGAGTCAGTCATACCTTACCAACTAAAACTCTGTTCGATGTCCTCAATAACATCTCTCAGTATTCGTCCATAAGATTGATGGGTTTTGTTCCCTGTTGGACCCCTTTGATGGATGGTCTTAAAGAATTGACTCTGTTCATATTCAGGTCGGCTGTGTCCTGCTGCGAGCGGCCTGCCTGAGGGCCGCACCTCACGATACGGCTGAATCTGCCAAGACATCCCAGAGACCAAATCCTCCCCGGCTCCCTCTGCTGCTGCAGCCCCTGCTGAGGGACAGTGCAGGGCCTCTCTTAAAGCACAAACACCTGTAGGCTTCAAACTGGGTGTGGATAGAGCGTGTGTGTATATATGCACAATCCAGAGTGTGTCACAGTCTGAGGCCATGTTTACAGCCAAAAAGCTTGTCTGGGATCAGTGTTGTAATCGCCGCCCCCTGATCCGATGTGTTCTCTCCGTCTTAACCTCTCTCTCCCTCTGATCCTCCTCCTCGCTGTCATCTCTCAGGAAACCCCCTCATTACCCGGCCTTCATTTTTCCACCACCCCCCACAAGACCTCTTTGTTCCACGGCCCATTTGGCTGTTAAATCTCGACGCTTAAAAGCAATTATTCCTAAATATGAATGCTCCCATACAGACGTCTCCAGACACTCAAAATATATTCGTCTACCTTCATCTTCCTCGTGGGGAAAAACAAAGGGAGGGGAAATCAAGGTGTCTGATATGTGCAGGCCAACACACAAACACACACACATACACACACCAAAAGACACACACACACTGTTTACTTCACGTGCACACACCATAAGAGTGTAAAATGATCTCCCATTAAGGATGAAAACAAACTAGTGTGTGGGAGGTGTCCCCCGAGGAAGTCTTCAGTCGCTATAGTGGAACCATGGGAACTGGTTAGGAGAGGCCTTAGGGGCAGCTATGGCCAGACACAGGGTTGTGTAACACTGACACACACACACACACACACACACACACACACACACACACAGCAGAGTGGGATCAAAAGAACAAAGCACAGGCATTTAGCCACATCACCTGTCGAACATCAACAATAGCCAACAAGTTATTGGGTGTCAACATTATCTTGAATCATTCAGACCAAGCCTGCAGTGTTTTCATGACAGCGTGCGATGTTCAAAGTGCCAAAACCAACAAACTGGCTGTCATGGACAATGTGATGACATGACGACAGACTTATTTAAAGCTCTTGTGTTCAGTGACACTCCAGAGGATGAGGGAGAAGAGGTTTTTACTGTCAGTTTATGGTTCAGACAAGGCTGTAGGTCTGCGCACTCCAGCGGTTCTCACTGATTTCTTCTTTTTTCACATAGCCACACACACCCTCACTGGTGAAAGGATATTAGTCATCTACTTAGACACTCCGTCCCAGAGTGACATCTGCTTTTAGATGCACGGAGGAGACAAAGAAATTGCCTTCTAATCATTGAGCATGTAAATGCATCTGACTTTTCCTAAGAAAGCAGATAGTGGGAACAGAAAGGACGAGTGGATGCATGTTGATTTTAATGACCGTCCACGTTCCCACAAGATTCGAAACAGACTTGAGCAATCAAACTCTTTTTACTTGCTGCACGCGCACATGGATGAAAAAAGTAAGGGAGATATAAAAGATAGACAGTGTGTATGTGAACTGCAATTTGGCATGTTCCCCTGCTCCAACAGGAAGTGAACAGAAACCTGGTCCACAGGGACCCCAGTTTCCCTTTCTCGCCTCCTGCTCCCCCATCACGGACCCCACCGTGATGGGGGAGAGCCTGGCAGAGAGCTTGTGTGTGTGTGTGTGTGTGTGTGTGTGTGTGTGTGTGTGTGTGTGTGTGTGTGTGTGTGTGTGTGTGTGTGTTAATTTCCTGTTTTATAGAGGAAACACTGTTCACATGTACAGATCGTTATTCAGACTTTCTCTGTGAGAAAGGAAAAACAAAAAACATGAAAAAAATTGATGGTCAATTCTCATGAATCTTTATGGGAAACAACTAGCATTGTTTCTGGGAATCCGTCTGAGTCTCTTTGAAAAAAACATATTGGTTCACTGATAAAAGTGCAGATTTAATATCTAAATCAAGCTTTGAAAGGCTTGTCATCTCATTATTCCAGTCAACAAAATAACCCAAAACACCAGGAGCTATTATCCTCTTATATCATATGTTCTACTTTCTTCCCTTGACTAACTGATCAAATTAAGGGCAAATTGGTTAGACACAGAGATGTGGTCATTGTGTAATAACAAGAGTCTAAATCTGAGCCATGAGGACGTCTCAATGAAGGGTAGATGCTGTGGTCCTCACCAGACCCCAGAAACCCTCTAACCGTCGTCCGGGCCACAGGTCCACCATGCAGTGGTCTGCTGGGTTTCCATAAAGGCCGCCTTCTGGTTTGGACTCATTTAAATGTCTTGCTCTCCGATCATGAGTGGAGTGAGGGTTAGGGCTAGACTAGGAAGATTGAGAGTTGTCTCTTCTTATCACTATGATCATAGCGCTTCTGAAATTCTTGTGATTGCAGCGATCAAGAAAGAAATACTACAAGATGGACTAACAATTATTGCTGATGCTCACCGATATGACTCTGAGATGCTTATATCGGTATCTGATATCGGCAGAACAATGCACCGGCTGGGTTTAAAAAAAAATACTGGAATGATGCATATTTTAGAAGTTGTTCTCACAGACTTAAATTATCTCTTTAAACAATCTTTAAATAAACAGTCACATTCAGTTGTATGAAGATGTAAATATTGTTAATTTTAAATCTAACTTCTTGACACATGTATTTCATTTAAAACCCATTGGATATCAGTGATTGTGACTGAAATGGGACAGCTCTGTATCTCTTCTTTGCCGCTCTGCTTACAAGAAATGGCCGTCTGACATCTGATCATTAAGTGGTAGCACAGAATGTTTCAGTCATGTGACGTGACGATGACCTTATGGTGGCAGCTCTCAGATCGACCTGATAGTGAGACGCTTTCTGAAAGTGCCTCTTGTGAGCGCTCTGTGACCCTCTGGGTCTGAGCTCCATGGAGAGGTGCTCCACTGTGGGAACTGCGAGCTGCCTGGTGTATCGTAACGCAGAGCGGTCTCTGTAGACCCAGCATGGATGAGAAACTACCTTCGCTGGGATTCCTCTGAACTGGGAGAGCCCACTCTCTCACTCTCTCACTCTCTCCTCCTTTCTTCCATCTCTCCCTCCACATCCCGCTCGCTGTTAGCCAAGCAGCCCGAGTCATCAAGTGTGAGAACGCTTGCATCACAGCTCTCGTGGTTTCATAGCCCCTGGCCCCTGTGTTTCTCGGTCAATCTGTGGGAACCCTGATTTTGGACGGCAGCCTGTGTTCCCACCACCAGTCTGGTTAGAAAATAGACTTCTGGTCATGCACCAGGCACCCAAACCAAGCCGGTTCTAGCCCGCTCCTTCTCACGGGTTCGGGGGTAAGAGAGGTCAGCGGCTGCAGAAGAGGCCCTAATGGGTTTCGTATGCAGGTACCACAGAAGCGACACAGGATACTGCGCTCATGAGAAATGAGAGGGCATTAACAATTCTGCGCTTTTTCCAAAACACTCCCTCTCTCCCTTCCCTGCTCCAGTTGTTCTCTCGGTCCCCTGCATCTCTTTCCCGGTCTGTCTTTCATTTTGAAACTATAAAGCTCGCTCCCTCTTTCTCTCGTTAATTAAAGATAAAGATGTGTCAAGGACAAGGCTTGACTTTTGTTACAAGAAAAATCAAAACACATTGTGATGGTCATCAGAAGAAATGATTTTTTTTCTACAGTGATTCTCATTGTTTTAGTTTTTCTTTTCTTTCCTGTGACACAACCATGGCTCCAGTTGTCTTTTGTATTTCATCCTCTTTAAAAGCAATCTTCTTTGTCCCCTTATAAACCGATTCATCATGTCTTTGACAACAATTACATCCAGACAAGCGGCCTCATCCGGGGAAAAGCTTCACCTCTTTACCCGGAGTGATGTCAAGTTTTCAGGCGAACATCACGGCGGGAACAGAGAGAAGATGAAAAAAGCCGTTTGTCTCGTGTACGTCCATGACAAAGCAGAAGCCCGACGAGGGCTCCTCTGCTCCCCACATGTGGACAAGAGATTTGGGTCTCAGAGTGTGTGAAGACAGCTGGAAAATTCCCTTGAGCTGGGTCTAATTGAAAGCTTATCATCTTCTCTTTGTGCTTCCTGAGCGGTGGGGGAGCGGAGCGGAGCGCAGAGCCACACTGTGATGAGACCTGGAGGAAAGGGTCGGGAATGTTTTAAGATGGTGCGGATCTGTCATACGCTCACACTGAAGTGGAGCTCGGGCTGTCTGGGGCGGAGGCTGGTGTGAGATCTGTCGGCAGGGGATTTTGTGTGTGTATGACTTTCTTGTGCGTGCATTGAAATGCTTTGAGTGTGCAGAGTTAATTGAATACAGTGTGTATCAAGGCTGCGTGTGTGTGTCCTAAGGCTTTGTTGTTTTGCCAGCACTGCCCCCATAGAAGGCTTGACACACACACACGCACAGTAGCACATACAAACCATACAGATGGAAAGAAAGGAGGGAAATGAATGGGAAGAAAGGATGAAAGAGAAAAGAGCAGAGATACAGGGAGAAAGAAATTGAGGAAGGAAAAACAAAGCCTTTAGAAGTGAAATCCCTTTCGTGGTGCATCAACAGGTGGCATTAGTTTAAGAGTGAGGGATTGGGGGTATTGTATTTCAGGTTAACCACATGAGACAACTAAAATCAGACCACCCCAAAAGGTAGCATCTCCAGTGTTTAATCTTGTGGCTCGGCATCAAATGGACCCAACAGATGCCATCAGCGCCAGATAAATTAACGTAGCCAATGAGAAAGGGGGTCGCCATTCCAAACTTCTCCTGTATTGTTTTTAACAAGTGACAACTTGCCGACGTGCGCTAACATAGAGGCTGCCAGGGCGGTGCTGGATTCCTGAGCTTATTTACGCTCTGGGTACCATCGTGTTGACAGCTGAGGCATTCAAAAAAAACTCTAAAGGTGTGGGTTGTTGCCAGGGAAAGTCTCACTAATGAGAGAGCGCAGTGTAATTATTATACAGGTTATAGGGAATGAACTACCAATGAACTGCCAGCATTGTGCGATGGAGGTGGCGGCATGTATGGTATTTATTTTATGAAAGGAGACGTTAAAGAGAGAATTTGCTGGCATGAAATTACGTCCCATGAACATTTACGTTGTTTTTTTTTTCTTGCCTCCTCTGCTCGTATGTCAGCTGATGTGACAGTGTCTGGGTTTCTGAGGATGAATTATACCCTGCGTCTCCTTATTTAACGTTTTCACTCTCGCCGACTCCCCCGGTTCACCCATAAAAGACCTTCACAATCCAGACTTTTGAGCATTGAGTTACAAATTGAGGGAGCTCTTATGGTAAAGAGCTGTTTTTATTGTAAAGTAAACAATGTTTTAGAGAGTGACCATAAATATTGAACCTAAATCTAATGTGGGTGGGATTTTCTCCTCAGAGCAGGTGGGACCTTTTAAGCTGAAATAATAAAGAAAGGTATTACCTCCACTGAGGATATGTTTTCGTCTGCGAATCAAGAAAATACTGAACCGATTTCCATGACATTTTGTGGATGGTTGGAGCGTGACGCCAATAGAAGCCATTATATTTTAAAGCAGATCTTCATTAATTGGCCTTTTTTCACCTTTAATGTGAGATATGGCGTTAACCTTGAGGGAGGCATGTTCCCTTATAGTTGGTTTAACTGTTTGCAAGATTACTCAATAACCACTAAACCAATGTCCACCGACTGTGAGGGACGGGGCCAGGGCCAAAGCCATTACATTTGGGTGGGGAAGCAGATCAAGAGGCTGATCTTTTTTCAACGATGTGTGATTTATGTGAGGGTTAGGGTTAAATCAATTAGGTTAGATTTCTATTGAAAGAAATGCACCATCATGTGTAGAATTGTTCGACCTTGGTTGGTGGTATATGCTCCTCTGAGGGCTCTTCTAGTTTGCTGGTTTGTTTTTTAGCAGGACTACACAAAAACTGCTCCTTGGATTGCCACAACTCTTGGTGGTATGGGTCAGGGAATCTGGATCAGATTCACTATCTTTAACAATGTGAGATAGGAATTTAACATTTTCAAAGATTTTTCAGTGAATAATTCATGTATCGTGATGAGAAGAATCTGATGCAGGTACCACAGAAGCGACACAGGATACTGATATTTATGAGTGGGTAAAATTTGCTGATGATCCAAGTTAAAATCCAGTGAATCTAGTGAATTTAATGTTTTTTAAAGTGAGTGTAGGGCCTTGGCAGAGGTATTCAAGTTTTAAATTAAAAACTTATATTTAAAATAAAAACAATCCTTTTTATGAAATGAAAAGCAAGTTTGAAGGCAAAGGTGAGACACATGTTTTTTAATTAAAATGATTAAAAACTACATTATCCGCAGATTGTACAAGCACTCGGTATGGAAGCATTAACGATATTATTACATACGTAAATGAGATTCTTAAATTAACATATCAGTTTCAGATGTACATGCTTTGAGCATAAAAGAGAAATGAAGAGGGGGAGGATGATGTAACAGTTTGGTAAACGAAAAGGGGTTCTTTTAAAAAGAAGTAAAAGAAAATGTAACATTGTGCTCTTTAATCCAATATACAATTAAATACAATCCAGTTGTTTTGCATAAAGAATGATATCAGAGGTCAACGAAGACTCGCCACACATCTTTCCCATCATTTATATCCAACCAATTGGACTACAGGCAGTTGTGAAGATCTTTGGTTTTTTTGATAAGGAACCACACAAATACACCATGTGGTTTCTCTAGCTGCATGATTTTTGTCCATAGTAAAAAAAAAAGAAGAGGTCTTCTACCATATAAAGGCCCCAGAGGAATTAGGAATGAGACATTGTTTCTGATTGTTTTAAAAAGTAGGAATAAGGCAGATAATGAGTCTTTTATTATTACCTGAGCTGCAAATGCTAGCTTTTGTATTCACTTTGAAATTAAATCTCACTTGTGACTCAACCAAATACCCATCTCACTGAGTCACGCTAATCATCTTCCTTCTTGTGGAGGACTTTCCGGGTGAATGTTCGACACCTGACACCTGTCGTTAACGCCTCGGTGATACTGAGATAATCTGTGCAGGTGTATGAATTATTGGCAGAGCGCTGAGCCCCTGGCACTGATGATCAGTAAATTAGACCAGCAAAGACAGAACCGGTGCCATAAAGGCTTCAAAGCACAAACTGATTATTCAGAACAAAGGGACCTGTGCACAACGAGGGATTTTTTTTTTTTTTTTGCATTACTGTGCTAGGTGTTGGTAAGAAGATCACTCTGACCCCACTGCCTCCTTCTATCCCTTCATCCTCACCCTCCTCGAGCCATAGAGGGATCACAAGCAACTGCAGTGGCCTCAGGAAAGGAGGGGGGGTGCACACACACATCTGTGGGAGAGGAATTGTGTGTGTGTGTGTAATCATGAAATCCTTTTTAATGTAGGATTTATAAAAAGGCCACTTTAATTGTATTCACGTTTGGGGATTTCTCTTTTTTGAATGTCTAGCCCTGCATCCTCTTTTTAAATGCAAAACCATATGAGATAAATGAATTCAAACATAGTGCAATAGTAATGCAAATGACTCATTTAGCAGAGGAAGGCAATTTGGAAATTTAAAAGACTGCGGCTCTGGATACACCATCTGACTCGCTGAATCTGCGTGGTTCATAAGGAATAAAGGTTTTTAGTGCATCAAAGCTACATTGGAAGACAAAATAATTACATTAAAGATTTTGTTTTTCATAATTTAACAATATATTACACAAATTCCAAATTTATACTTAACAACAAAACGGTATATATACTGTATGCATTTATATTCATATATATGTATAAAAGGAAAGGTAGCGAGAAATGCTCAAGGATTTGTTGGGGTTTATGCGCACATTTCCTCACAATTTGGCTCAAATAAATATCAAAAGTAAACCGTGTCATCCGGTTGCAAAAACCAGACAGACTTTTCTTTGCCGAGAAAATGGGGATTGGAAAATACATTTTAAAGATAAAATAAAGAGAAGACACAACAGGACTATAAATATACCTGCAGAAAAAGAAACCCAATAAAGACTCCTCTGCTTTTTTTGCCTTTTACATTCCTCTAAATATCAGCCAGTGTCCTGTTGAAAACGTGATGCGCTGATGACACAGCAGAGGAGAATTTATGTCCTTAAACGTGTAAGTCCTGACACATTAAAATGCTTTTCTCTCAAATATGCAGCGATCGTGTTGACACATCCACCGACTGGTAAACTGTAGCACCAATGGCTGTTAATGTTCGTATGGATGATGAATTAGGCGATAAGGCACTGCATAGACGCACTGTACGCTTGTGAGGATGTTTTCACAACTGACAATGTTTTTTGCAATGTTTAAATGTTGCAGAAACTAAACCTTAAAAGAAACAATCTCTACAGCAGTGCAGCCATGCCGTGGAAGGATGTCGGAGTCACTCCTGAAGGAAAAGTTCAGTGTGACTGCTCCTGGCCAGTGTCCATGTAAGTTGGATCAGTCTGACCGGTCGGCTTGATGAGTGTCTGCTGCAGTTTTTCAGTTCATCCACTGCACTGATGGATTTTATTCTTCTGTTGTCTCTTGTTCTTTTGTCTTTGGTTTAATGTCAGAAAAACCTTCCTGAAACGTTACTATGGCTTTTACTTACCCTCACGTCTACTTACAGTCTCCGCTGAGCATTATCTCCGTTTAAAAGGCTTTCATAGTCTCTTAGGAATACATGTTTCAGCACGGTGCAGGAGTTCACTCAAAATGTACAAAATACATGGAAGTCTTGGGAGAGTTGTAAAACACAGTCTTTAAAGCGAGTGCTGGAGAAATTAAAGACAAACATGCAGCTTTTCCGATATTTTTGTTTGATTTTCTTTCTTTTCTTTCAGTGTTCAGCATTTTTTTTTTTTTTTTCTTCTTTTTTTTTGTTTATCGTCGTCTTTCCTTTTCCTTCCTCACTCTCTCCCGCACCATCTTGATTGTCTAGCTGTCTGTCAGTCAGTAAGGCCTCCAGACGGACTCATCCAGGCGGCCCGAAGCACTCATGGCCGTGGGGGAGTTGCTGTGGCTGCCGTCGGCCTCCACGCCCTCGCTCTGGTTGTTCAAGCCGGGATTCATCAGGCTGTTGGTCCCTCCGGGGCCACCGGCCCCCGAGCAGGACAGCAGGCGGGTGGGGGAGCGCTCCCCTCCGGTGTTTCCCGGCGCAACCATGGAGAACTGGTAGGATCCAGAGCCTGCGCCGTAATACAGGTAGGAATTGGACTGGAAGTTTTGGGTCTGGTTGTTCGAGTAGGGTGGCGGCAGGTAGGTGTGGTATCTAGAAGAGGCTGACATGCTGAGGCCGCTGATGCCGCTGCTGGAGGTGTTGGCGGAGTAGGGGAAGGCCCCAGGGTAATGCATCCGAGGGTCTGAGAAGCGGGGGTCAGTCAGCGGCGAGAGAGAAGGGAAGCTGCTCCTCTGTTGGAAGATATCTGTTGACCCTGTTGGCAGAAAGAAAGAAACAAAAGGGTGGAATTAGTCAACAAATGAAAACTGATATTGTGATTACGAAATAAGGGATTAAGAGATTTCTCTATTTCTAATTACTTAAAAAAACAACCCACATCTCCAGGACAACAACTCTCCCATATCCCCCTCCCTGAGCTCAGATTTCTTTACGATGTGTCTGTCCATGGAAACGTCTGCTCAAAGTAATGAACTGAGACATTTTTTGCTTAATAAGAGTCATCAAGCACTGACAGCACATCATCCCACAGCCCCATGCACAAGACTGAAGTTATGAAAAGGCCCCCTCGCCACAGACCTCCTACCACTCTCACAAAATGAGCAATGCACAGTGTTCTGTCTTTCTCGGAGAAATGAAAAGACGTTTTGTCAGTGGCGAGGGGTGCTCTGCATAAACACGGAGGGCTTGTTGTGCAACTCATCGTAAATCATACTCAGGCGACAGAGGCGGACTGTCACTGAGGCAGACAGAGAGACGGAAAAGGAAAATGAAAGGAACGAGGGGAAGGAAAGGAAGTGGGGGTGTGTTTCTATGTGAATATCCTCTTAATGTGTATCACAGTCTTGACCTGTCAGACTTAACTGCTATGTGTAATCTCACAGGTAACCGAGCGCAGCTGAGCCCAGCTGTTAGGACTTCAGTTTCACCACACACCTTCTAATTTATTCAGCTGACAAAAGGGAAATAGAAGTATTGCTCAAGGGTTCGACTTGGCAGCTTGCTTTTCTGAGATTTGGGGCCGCTACTGTCACCAGCTCAGTTCCTTAAGTCAAACACCATATTGCCCCTCTCACTTAACCGAGGAATATTATTGGCTGATCTTACATCCTGAGCTTCGGATATGAATCTGTGCACAGTCCTAAAGTCATATAGAACTTCTGAACGCTGCATGCTGCCATAGCATTTGAGTTTGGACCATAGCATAGTGACAAATACTACTGCAGTATACCTTCTAAACCTGCCTGTACTGAATTGATTTTCTTGAGCTACTTCAGACTTATTCCTTGTCATTAGTGAGTCCTTATCAAACAGTTCTACAATATACTGACAATGTTGTTGTTTGTGTACTGGAAGGTGTGTGCTTTTTATAAACCGTCTATGTTGCACTGGCAGTGTCAGGGTGCTGCAACACTGATCACGTGTTCTACGAAGCACAGTTAATACGTCACTTCCTGTCTCTGTCTGCTGCACCTGGCTGCTTCAGGATTCGATGCTGTTGTGAACGTGTCTGTGCAGAGAACCTCCCGTAGTGTTGTGCATGTGTGAAAGGCAAAGCCTCTGTAAATTCCGTAGCCAATTTTCTAGATGTCATGTCTGAAAATGGCTATAGTAGATTTCTACAGTATTTAACTTTCCTACTTTCCTACTAACTTTCAAACACAAAAAAATGTTACAGTCATAGAAAATGCACACGAGCATCCACAAAAAAATCCAAAACCATTCCATTATCATACTCAGGTAGATTCATGGCTGATGAGTTGAGCATGTTGAGTCTTTGTGCTCATGGCACTCAGATAATTTGGAAGAAGGTCAGGTGGCCAGGCCGAAATATTCTGCAACCTGAATACGCCCTTCACCTGCTTGTGCTTCACAATGACAAGGAAAAGTTCCTCATACCTGATGTCAACATACAGACAATCCATCCACACCTGCCACTTGTAGACACACACCTACACACTCAAACAGCTACACGCACGCACACCTCGATCCGTGCTTATTTGTTTGTCCGCATGTGGCTTTCACGGGTCCAATGTGCCCACATGACTGCAAGTGTAAAATGTGGATTTGGATGGCAGAGAAAAGAGAGCTTGTATTTGCAAAATAGCAAGCGCTTGCACGCCACAGCCCTGAGGGGGGAGAATGCCAAACTTGCGTGCCACAGTCTTGTTGAAATGTCTTTTCCCTATGTCTGGTGAACTGGGTCCATTTTCAGCTACAAAAAAATCTGTTCCTTTGCAATTTCCATGGCCCCTGCTAGACTCTCTCTTTTTTTAACAGTGCACTTCTGCAGTTGAATTTCCTCTTCTTTTCGGGACGAGGGAGTTTGATGGTGGGGGGGCTGTTTCTTTTTCCAGAGTCTACCAGGCTCCGTATCTGATTTCACGCGAGGAAAATCCAAGCCTTCAGCTGCTGTTGATTCGGGTGAAGTGGAGTCGGCCCACTAATTCCTACCGGACTCCCAAAAAGTCGCTCTCAGTCTATCCCCCCTCCTCTCTCTGTCTCACTCTCTCTTTTTCTCTCTGTGGCTCTGTGTCTTCATCTCTCTCTGTCCGTGCTAAATTTAGGCTTCAGGGTGAAGCCGGGGAGGGGATGTATGGCGTGGGGACTTGATGATTCTGGCTGCTGCGGCCCACCCTGCTCAGGATCTCCATATAATTGGAGTTGGTGGAAACGTGTTGGCTAAACTGCGGTGGGGATCGACTCCTGTGTTCTGTCAACGGAAACGGGACTGGACACTTATCACAACACCTTAATGGGCTTGTGCAGCACCAGCCTCTTGGCTGTGAGCCAGAGGAAGCCACCCGAAACTCTCTGCAGTACAGTAGCTCCCTCTGGAGGAGAGGGCTAAACAAACTGTTCGGTAATTGAGAAGCAAAGTTTTGCAGTCTGCTTTTTCTCCCCCTTAACCGTATTGCATACCTTTCGGCATCCCCACCCACCCCCACCCACTGTAAGTACAGGCCTCACTGTTATGGCTGTGGTAACAGCGGTGTATCTTTGGCAAAGAGGGTCTTCCTAGCTGAGCCTAGTAGTAGCTGCCTGTAACCTCTGCGGCCCAAAACCACACATGATCTCCATTAGGCTCATCTGAAACGTGTTGACTAAATTGCAGGGACAGGAGAGGGGATGGACCCCAGAGGGCTAGCTGGCACAGTCTGCCGTCTGTGATGTTCCCAGTCTACGAAGCGGGTAGCTAGGAATGAGGATTTTTATAGAGAACATAGTGTTCCAAAGCTCTCTCCTTTACTTTTCTCTTTCGGCTCTGAAGCACAGCACCACACACTTAACCCTGCAGCACCAAGGCTCCTGTCCCTCTCCACCTTTTTGCCTAGCTCAAGAAGTCCACTACTCCACAGTCAAGCGTGTAACCCAGATATGACAGGAGGTTTGCCTGATTTGCCTATGGGAGAAACTGATTTTGGTTGTCAACACGAGGGCAAGTTACAGGCGGCCATGTAAGTGTAAATGTGCAAAGATGTGTGTATGTGTGTGTGTGTGTCTGTGTATGTGAATGTGTATGTGTGTGTCCAAGTGTGGTGGCTGGCAATGGGGAGATGCAAATCCAGGCGCTCACCTGTGAAATGTTTACTCAAGCTTGATGCAAACTGTGACGGCCAGCGCCCAGGGAATGGTGTCTCAGGCAAATAAGTGGAGGGAAGGAAAAAGTGGCTAGAAACCCCTGCAGGCTGGTCCAGCTCCATGTAAAGACACACTGCGCTGTGCCGTGAGATTATTTACTATAATCCTCTCCCTACTCCCATCCCTAAAGTGACTCGACTGCGATGTATTATGGATTGTATGTCTGTTTGATTTACTGAATGGATTGGGTAGTTCGAATGGATGGCATGGCATATACGCTATAACAAAGCAGCATAATGCCGGGGCAGAGCTGCTGCTGTTGTGCAGGCCAAAGAACAGGAGATCCAAATGAACACAAACGATCTCCAGGTGTTTATTTAAGTGCCAAGGCTTTGGATGCAAATGATAATCAACTATGTACTGCGACACCATGGTCACCAGCCCTTTATCATGCTCGGGAGGATTTTGCATGTCCCCAACTTGTGACATGCAATACAAACAAAGGTAAAGGATGTGTTGGATTTACAAAAACCTGAGATTTTCCTAATGCATCAACAAACAAGTATACATGATTAATATGTTAAGTAAATCTGTGTCTGTGGGAGGTAATATACTTCCTTCCCTGAAAAACTATAGACTATTGACTGTACAGTGTTATTGTTTTTGTAGTGTGTTTTCTTCCATCTCAGGCTTTAAGATCTCCAACATACCCTTTTACTAACCACCACTTTCATTGACAATCCCACCACCAGAAACGTTTTTCTCTGGTGAGGGAAGGCTGAGAGTAACATGTAAATAATTAATTCCTGATCTCACAATGAAAACAAGTCACCTTTCTGTTTCCAGCTTCTGAGATTGTATCATACCTAATGAATAAAAGGAGATAGAGCGAGATCAGTCAAGCAAATCTAAGGTTTCTTTTGTCTAGATGTCTGTCCTCACCACAGAGTGAGTCTATGACTCAGCTTGTCTGGTGTGGTGATTCCTGGGTAGGGGCAGAATTGAAGACTAAGGGTGCTGTTTGATACCAGAGATACAAATGACAGCCGGAGTGTCAGGGGAGGAGGAAGAAGAGGAGGAAGAAGACGAAGGTTGGCAGAGTGGTGACGTGCTAGGAATGTTCTGGGATGTAACAGGGCCCTACAGGCAAAACGAAGCGCACTCCAAAACTGTCACGACGAGTGACACACCCTGAGCCATGCCTGCCATTCTAGCTGATCCACTTCTGTATTGTTTGTTTGAAAGGGTGTTAGAGTGTCTACTAATTAAAATTAATTAGTTTGGAAATCTTCAGTTTGTTCTGAGATGTTCTTATAGATGTACCATTTGGAAGGTGTGAACTGTCTCCGTCAGTCCAAAGTGCACCAATTATCTCCTCTGTATTTATCCGGGCCAGTTTGCTCATACTTAGCAATTTAGGCCATTGCGTATCGTTACCTCAACTCTCCTGCTACTGGTTAATTGAGCCTCATAATATGATTATAATAATAATAATGATAATATGTCTTGGCAACTAACAACCACCCTCGGAAAACTATTTTCTCATTAACTCACACAAATGCACAGGTATGCAAATACTCAAATTCACATCAGATCTGGGGTAAAGCTTTAAAGCCCCCCCCCTTCCCCCCCATTGACCCTCTTGTCAAAGATGCGCCCCCAAAAAACAACGTGCCCTGCCTGACCACTGCTCACAAATTTCTGGCTAGCGTCTCTGCTTCTCAGTCCGAATGAAATGATTGGTAGTGTTTATTAAAGCCCATTGAGGGCCACAAACACTGGCCTTTTTTTGTTTATTTCCCCAGACAAGTTTATTTATACGGATGTGAAGGGGATTTCCACAAATTAAAAATTCAAGGTGTTCCTTAAACAACTAACCAAGTCTCCCTTGTTTGGTAAAGTTCCACAAAAATAAATTGCACAGAGACGTTAGAAGAAGATTGCATGTCTAACCTGGCCATGGTCTCAGGTCCTCCTCCACCTTGCATGTCTTCAGAGCGGGGGTGTCCATTTGCTCCTGCCACAGGGCTGTTTTAACACACAATATGAACAGCAGGTGAACATGACATCAGTGGAGGTGTCCTGCTACTTTAAATATGGCAGTTCCGGTAAGAGAAATGTATGGGCTGTGTATGTGTGGGTGTGAAGACATGTCTGCCTGTGCCATAGAAATCTAAAGCACGTTCCAAAAAACACCCTCCACAACAGACTTGTCAAAAATGTCTTGACATCTGGAGGTTTGGAGTCTGTGTCTTCCTGTCACAGGTTGGTCTCTGCTGACTGAGCAGTGAAGACTGGGAAGAGGAGGGGTGGATTTCTCACCAGTGTGAGACCAGGGTCGGAAAACATGCCTGATGGGTGCATGGGAGATATTTTTGGGTCTTTCAGTCGAGACACCACAGAGGCAGCGGATACCTGTGAAGCACAGGACACTTGCCCGCCTGTCCAGTTGAGCTGTCAGGAAGCGAAGGAGGGTCACGGACCTGCTGGCCCAACGCGTGGGACCCAGCTTCACACTCAACGGCCACACCGCAAGAGGCCTGACGCAAACAGGGCGCTGTTTGCTCTAGGTCTGAGACGGTGCAGTTTTGACAAGACAAGCTGCTCGGAGATCCGTGAACATGGGTTGTACTGAAGTCTAGTCACCGTACCTTTGAACAAGTGTTTTAAGAATTTTCCTCAAATGCGTATTCATGTTTCCATCATAAAGACAGACACCTACGTAGTTTTTCACCACAGTTTTTTCTCATGGTGCTCTACTTTCAATGGCAGCAGCAGACGACCATGTGTTATCACTATGACTCTGCCCACCGCTGTTGAGACACCGCAATATAGTAAACTCCTAACCTCCTGTCGAGGCAATTAGGACCGCGATGGATGCCAGAGGCAGGGAGGGGGCTGGTGCTGGGCTGCATAGCCCAACTGGGGCTCGGCATATGTAAGATCTTTGCTTCCCCTGGAGCTCCTTTGCTTCCTTTGCAAATGCCCAAATCAGCACTCAGTCAACGAGAGGTCCTGCACTATGCCTCACAATGGCAAATTCTTACGCATAAATGGCCTTATTCAGAAAGGCTTGCAAGCAGCTGGTACGATTCGCTCAAGAAAATAAACATTTCCTTCAAATATTTTGATTGGCCGGCAGACAACGTCAATACCAGAGGCACAGATTACCTCTGTTAATAAGAGGACCAGCCCCCTGGGTGGAGCCGAGGAGTGGGGAAGGAAGGGGCTGAAATGGGAAGAAGTGGCAACTGCGTCACTAATAAGTAGCTTTGGGGTGCTGCCACTGTCAGTTTTGGGAGGACACAAATAAACACACGCGCTGCTTTTTAAAGTGCATGTTTAGATCAAAGGGACGGCTGAGAAGATGTTTGAGCCAAAATGGCGCCCATCCTCGTGACTCCGGATCCAGCAACGCCTCTGAGACATGTAATGCGCCTGCCATAATGAAGCGTGTCATTGAGACACAGTGAATGCCAGTCCTTGTGCTGGCTTCCTGCTTCGCTCAGGCCTTAAGGCGTCGCAACGGGGAGAGAATGTGAGAGAGCAAGCAAGAGAGAAAGAAAGACGCCAGCGAGGGAGAGGAGAGAGAAAGAGAGCGTGTTAGAGAGGGGAGGAACACGGCCTTGGCTCAGCTATGTGGGACATTTGATATGTCTTTTGAGCCCTCACTTATAACATGAGCGAAAACAAACACATGGGCTGAAAAATCCTATGTTCTCTTTGAGAGCTCGTCGTCCTCCTGCCCTTCCCCTCTCCCCAGACTCAATAGAGACTGTTCATGGCACACATGTAGTTTCTGTAATTGCTGAAATGTAAAACTCAGCCCCGACTCTGATGTGAAATTATAACTTACACAAACAGTTGAGTCTGTTAAAAAACAACTTGCTCTCACTTCTCTTTTTTTCCTCCTTTTTTTCTACTAAGCAGGCAGCTTCAAAGATTCTGTATTTTTTTCGTTGGAGAACAGAAACATTTTCAGTTTGAATTATTCATCTCAGGGTCACAAAAAGCGAGTAACCACAAGTGAAGCTTTCAGGCACCATAACAAATAAACTCCGTGGCGGTCATTGACATATTATGTAAATAATGGAGTGTAGAAGTAAAACAGAGTGTCTAAAGGACTGGTCCAGATTCCTGCTCCTTTTGGTTGTGTTGGCCTCAGAGGAACAGTTTCCTGCTCGGGTTTGGCAGAATTCAGCAAGAAACCCAACTAGTGTGACAGCTACACTCAATGGTCCATACCACAGCTACCTGACGGCGCTAATTTCCTGTCTCGCTCCCGCTTCTAATTGGCTGATCATGTCATTCTGGATGTGTAAATTTGTGCGAGCGCCAGTAGCGGAGTGCTGCCTCGAACCTGGGGGGCCGGCCGGCTTGTTTATGTGGAGTCAACAGTGTGGTCAGTGTGGACGAGGCGGGCGGGGGCACGGTTGCATCGTGGCTGCTCCTCCCTCAAACAGGACTTTTACTCGAGTCCAGTCCAAAGGCCACAGGCTGAACGTGCTGAGCAAGACGGCCACAGCTGCAGCACATGTTTGCCAGTTGTGCAGGACGACGCCAGAGGAACCAGCATTTGTCAAAGTGTCATTACTTTTTTTTCTCCTTTTTAAATAAACGTTGAGTTTATTTAAAACTGAAAAGTGTAATTTATTATTTCTGCAAGATTTCACTGTCATTTTGAATAACATCACCACATGGGTCACACATTCAGAAAGACAGGCACACACATTTCCAACTACACACTCACTCTTTTGGGCCGTCATCAAAGCGCTGGGCACTTGACTTGATGGCGGAACGTTATGCTAGTATCTGATATTCATCTTCAGAGAGGACCTCGCAGGTGTTGGAACAAATAACATGTTAAATGATACCACCTCAAAAGTGCCAGGACTTTTCTTTTCCCACTCTCTCTCCCTCGATCCCTCTCTGGCTGTCTCTCTCACTATTAAAACACATTTAAGTTGAAAGAGCCGCTTTCGTCTCGGCGCTCTGTTAGAGGCTGTGCCAGGGGCTTGTTGAGCTTTGTCTGCATTTAAAATTCAACAAGGTAAAATTGGAATCTGTTGGAAAAAAGATTCTCTGTCGGATGTTTGCAGTTTTTTGAAGACTGGAGAGAAATGTGTATAAATGATCAATTTAACGCCGCAGCCAGATGTTGGGGGACAAACTGCATTGTGTATCTGAGAAAAGGGGATGAAAGGAAGAAGCTGCCACCCACAGACACACAAAGTATACACAGGTACCTCACTTGAGGTTTCGAAAAAACCAGAATAACAATTTAGTACTTGATTGTCTGAGTGTCAGATTTGCTCGACGGCAGAAGTTGAGCCACGCATTTTTAACCACACACACACCAACACACGGTGCCTCCGCCCTCTCTGAGAATCATTCCACATGTCTAGCAGGCTTACCTGTGGCCAACGATGAACAAAAACAAGCAGCCAGTGCAGCGTCTGCCAGCGTGCAGGGATCCTGTCACTGCATGCACTGTAATGAGCTCTTAATTACCCTGTCTGTCTGGGGCACTAACAGGGAAGCTTGCAACACTATCACGGAACAGTGTACACTGTGTGTGTGTGTGTGTGTGTTTTGTATTTTCAATGTGCCTATGTTGCAATCATCGCTCTGTGTGTGTTTGTGTGTGTGTGAAGAATCCAGGGTAACGTTGAGCAGATGTCTGAAGACGTGTCCTGTTGACAACAAAACTGAGACAGTATTTCATGGCTCAGACAACAAAATTAAGCAAGGAGGCTTTGGGAGGAGATGACACTGTATTTTCTTATTTAGTCGTCTTCAAGGGAAGCAAACGCAAAGGTCCCAGCCCTGGATAATGGAAAACATATTTTGTAACAGCCAGACGGGAATCCACTTAATTATAACGTGTTATAACGATCTATCACCCGGCAATACTCAAACAAACCCAGGCCCCGGGATTTAAAGTATCTGCAAAATACAACAGCGTCTGGCAGGGCTTCCAAAAAGGCACAGGCGTGTGTGTTGTTGATATGTAAACATCTCGCTGCGTCTCTGAATGGGATTTATTACGAGTGTGTTATTGTTTGAGCTTTGATTGTAATACTGCAGCGCTGTTGTGTGTGCCCGGTTCCCTACACATACAGGAGCGCTGTGTGTGATCCGCGGGATGACATACATCCCCAGCCGTGCCGCTCATCCGACAGATCGACGAGGTGGGAGGGAGAAGGGCCCTCCGCTCTGTTATTTAATTATTTTACCACTCTTGCCCTGCGGTATGCCGTCACGATGGTAATACCACACATTAAGGTGTGCGGTTTTTTGCAGCCCTTCCCCTCCTGTCTCGCTCGCGCACACACACACTTCTTGTAGACGGCCTCAAGTCACTGGCGGCTGTAACGTGAAGCCCAAGGTCTTTACACTCTCTGACAGTTCCGACTGATGTTAATGTGTTGTGTCTGCTCGCTGTGTATGTCCTGTACATGTGCGCGTTGCAACATCGCGGCCCCTTTGAAGCCTGACGGGGCAATGACGCTCTAATTCCTGCTCTAATCCAGTGCGAGGCAGACGAGAGCGGAGCAAAGGGCTGCTCTTCGTCTGCCTGTCTGGACCCAAGTCTGTACACCCCCCCCCCCCCCCCCCGCCGTATGCAAGTCAGAAACCTAAAGCTCCCAGTAAAAGCTTAGCTGCAGGGGGCTTTTTATTGGCAGACATCGTAGAGAGCTCACGCCAAACTCTATATCATCAGAAAATTATCATCACAGTGGCTGTATTGTATTTTCAGCGCAACCGGTCGGCCGTGTTTCTAAAATGGCCGACATGTTTTCTGCTCGGTGCGGACTGTGCGAGGGGCAACAAAGTCAACACCAACAGTATAAGTAAGGACAAGGGGGAGTCAGGGGGTAAAAGACCCTGTGTTCTCCACAGTCAGCTGTTAGATAGGACCACACTGGTGACTCAGTGCTGGCTGAGCTGTGCACAAGGCCAAACACTGGTGGACGCCTGCGATACACACTGATAGAGATCCACCCACACATGGCGCAGTGCTCCCAAATAAGCCCTCCTGTACACAGCAACATGCTGATACAAAGGTAATGAGATTCATTAGCTATGAGAACTAGAGAGTAGGCATTTCAGGGAAGTGTATTCGCTCTATCTCCTGTGTGTGTGTTTAGTCTGCATGCTCCCTGACATGGCATCCTGTTGCAGAGGCAGTGACATACGATGAAGAGCGAACACTCATCTTCCCTCCTGCCATCACCCACGCAGCTGTCCACAGCACACACACACACACACACACACACACACACACACACACATGCCCGAAAACAACCCCCTCCCCTCAGTCGCACCACCTCAGTCTCAGCCTTGCCCCCCCCCCACACACACACACACACACGCGCCCCCGCACATTCGGCCAGTCTGAGAGTGACGTGATTGCCAAGGTAACGGGCGGCTGTTACATTCCTGAGGCTGTAGTGTGCGGCGTGTGGAGGCCAGCCTGAGCGCCCTGGGCCAAGCTCGGTTGGCAGCACCCGCCACGCCACCTTGCCACAGACTCAACCCTGCGCACTGTGGGGCCCGGGACCCACCAACGCAGGGCATCCGGGGACAGAGCTTGACATGAACTTCCCCTCGGATTGGCCAGCATGTATAACAGCTCCCAGATTAGTGGAACAAAACTCAAAAGCCCCGGTAGTGAGAGGGGGCACTTGGCTTAGTTCAATTCTGTGTGAAAGGCCTCTCTTGTGTTGATGTGCAGCAGATATGCTGTGCGGAAACCCACTGGCCAAATAAAACTAAATCTGTGTATTTTATTTAAGCAGGTATTTATTTCTAAGTAATGGCGATTAATAGAGTGATAGAGCTGTGGTGACTAAAGGGATGTTGGTTGGATGTGGTTGTCTGTGGTCCTCACCTTGTGTGGTGCTGAGGTGGGTTTGGTGCATGGGGCGGGGATTGTTGTTCACCGGGCCTATTCGCATAGTCCGCTGGTAGCGCTCGATCTCTGACAACCTGTCGGAGAACTGCATCTTCTGGGGGTCTTCCATCTTCACTCTGTGCCCTGGAAAAAGCAACAGAAACGGGGCCGAGTGAGGAGAGAAAATTAAGGACTTGCCAATCTACCACCTACGTGAGAGCGGCACAAAATGGCACTTTGTATTTCCAAAAACAATAAGAGTCCTTTTCGGAAAACTCCTTCCCGCTCCCTTCTTAATGGAGCCGGGGCAGTTTGTCCCGACTGAAACAACGTCTCTTTGTCTGTCTGAAGTGCAATTGATGTGAAATTGACTCAAACTGTGATGACCATCAATATCCATTGTAATTCACCTAGCTCACACAGGATGGAATTATATAAGGGGGAAAGGCCGAGACGCTGTCATCATGTTTTTAGCTTCCAAATACAAAAATATTATTAGGATGTTAACAGACCTTGAAATACATTGGCTAGACACTAAGTGTTACCCAAGCTGCACCTGCTGCAGTGTCATCCGCAGATAACAACGGCATAAGTGGTTGAAAATAATTGCAGGAGGAATGTTGTTTTCCCTGAAGTCTAACAAATAATGGAACTATGAATTGTTACCACAGGCATTTCTGTGACCTGATGAATTTAGGTGATGTTTGCCTTTTCATAGACACACACACACACACACACACACACACACACAGGTCTGACTGACACAGCACTTAGTCAGAAGGAAACACCCAGACAAGGCTACCAAACCATATAGTCATCAGTCTTAAACATAATAGACAGAAAGAGAGAGACTGAAAGAGCTTTTGTAGATATGAGAGTGTGTGAGAGTGTATGTGCGTGCGTGTGTGTGTGTGTGTGTGTGTGTGCAGGAGGTGAGAATTAACTGCGAGCAAGAGAAGCCCATCTACTGCACCTCTTTTATCCCGACCCGGAAAATAAACCAACACACTTAGCGCCCTTATCACTCTGATGTCCCCTCTGATCATGCCTTTCATCTAAACACTTGCATGTACACTTAAATGTACAATTACACATGTTCCACACGCACACATATGTGCGCGTGTTCCACATGTCAACACACCTTTAAATGTCAAGACGTGAGTCCGGATGAGGGCTTTGCCTCTAATGGGAGGAAGAGATTTTAATGTAACTATCAATGCACCAAAACTGTGTGTGAACCAGCATGTATACATTCTGTGGTTTTCTCCCTGGCATCTCTACAGAGTGGCCTAATGTGAAGTAATGGCTGGATTTGAATATTTTATCACTATATAAAGGGGGCAAGGCAGACGGACCAATATGGATTTTGCCCGTCCTTTCTCTCCACTGACCCATGGGCAATATATCTTCCCTCAGAGGCTGACCCATGGGTAAAGTTTCCTCTCGTTTACCGCTCTGTCCATTTGTTCGTGCCCACCACCACCTCCCCTCCATCCTCTCTTTACGAACTATATAGAAATATCTAGCTTTGACGGCCCCCTGACACACACAGCCTCACACACACGCACGCACACACACACACACATCCATCCATAGGCACACGTTGATGCACAGACACGATGTCTGAACACAGACAGGCGCTGAGATCCAACTCCCTGACGTCCAAAGTCAAAGTGCCGCATAGAATATTTAGTTTTATTCACCCACTGATCGTCAGTGTCGTGGCACGTAACTTGTGTGAGAAAGTGAGAGACTCGGTCATGACTAATCTGTCTGAGCAGACGCAGCAGCTCGGTTGCTCTCCAGCTGTTTGTTTTCCCCCAGCGCTAGGACGTGGGATGCCAAGGGAAAGGATGGTGTGGTCGTCTGTGTGTGATTCAACTCTCCGGCCCAACAGTTTGCTCAGTACCGTTTCTCCGGAACTTATACAGGCTGGGGCGGACACACACACACACCCCTTACACACTCTGTAATATCTTTTTTATTCATGCTCACATGCATGTGGCCAATCCGCCCTCTTTATAAACCATGATGGAAGGAATGAAGGCCAGGGTTTTCTCTTGCTCTTAACTCTCTCTTTCACACACACACACACACACACACACACAGCGCCAGGTCCAGGCTCCATCACCCACATAGACACTGTGGCTACTGTCTGTTCCAGGCCAGGGCTGGGGCGGCCAGGGGAAGCAGCCCTCCAAATATAGCCCCTATATGTGTCCTTGTGTAGTTATTAGGAGATTTACACCACCTCAAACGGCTGAGGTCAGGGAAATGATACATCCCATCGCTCTCTGGTTGGAAAAAAAAAAAGACAGACAGTCGGGGGGAAAAAACGATAATTGGTCAGTTTTTCTGTGGCCAATGGTCGTCGAAATGAATTGGCTGGCTCTCCAGTGATGAAAGTGATCATTCAGCTGCACGCACACACACACACACAAACACACACAGACACACACACTTGAGCCTAGCTGTAGATCCAGTGGCCCAGTTCCAGCTGGCAAAGTCCCACTCCTTTTGGCGACACACTGTTCATAGCGTCCAGCAGGGGGTTTAGTGGGCTGTGAGAGGGTGATTTCTTTTTTTTAAGGGGAGCGGAGGCCTCATTAGAACAAAGACTGGAGCTCCTTATCCCTGGACCCACAGTTGCTGCTTTCCCCTCTGCCTTTGTCCCTTGGACACTAATAAGCAAATCAGGAGAGCAGCACTTACTCTGATTTCCTCTATCTTGTTTGGTTTTGTCTTTACCTACAATTGATAAGTGATATAGTGGATGGATGAAGTTTATTATTCTTTATTTATTCCCACGGAAAAGTTGTTTTCCAGCAGTGGTCAGGTGGGGAACGTACATGAGTTATGGGGGCGTGGCTTTGACAAGAGGGCCAATGGAAGTGGTTGGGATGTATCCGTTGCAATGGAGTCTGTTCCTGCTATCTTTCCCAGGATTACCAATCCTAGTTTTAAGCTGAAATCCTTAACATAGAACGATACCTTACTGAATGTGTTGTTTTAAATAAAGGCCTCATCCCTACTTTAAACTTTATTTCTTTATCCACAGTAAAAAAAAAAAAGGATTTAACATCTACCCTAAACCCTTTGTCTCTGCCAGTGAACCAGAACCTGCATCATCCAGTTAAACCTCGTCTTAATACGCTCTCCTTGGCCAGTTGACCCTGACTGTAGCCGCAACGCGTCTGCTCAGACCGCCAACATTTGACTTCTATCCACTCGACGAGGGCCAGGGGCCAGAGGAGTGCGAGAGCTCCACACCAGCCCCATTTCAGAGGGGGTTTCTGTGGTCGGATGAATATTTAATGTCAGGGTGCACTTAGGAGAGAGAATGCCCTTTGTTTTTTTCTCTCTATGATATCATAACCACAAGATAGAGCTGGGAGATGGGGCCCAATGCACACATGAGGCCTAAACAGCAGCGCTCAATACGCACCCAGAGTCGAAATGGATGCTAAAGGTTGTAGATTTACTAGCTTCCTCTCAAAGTAGCGACCGCATCATCTGAAAGCATTATGGAAGTCTATGAAGAACAAATAAAATGCTTGATATAAAATGTCTGGTATTAACGACGTATGAAAGGCGATGGGTTGTGTAGTTCGCTGCCCCGCTTTGTTTTCTGAGTGAGTGTGTGTGTGTGTGTGTGTGTCAGCGCGTCAGTCATTTTATTTCCCGATTGTGTTTAATCTCTGCTGCGGAAAAAACATTGGTGCTGTGCCTTCAAGCAAATATGCTCAAGTGATTTGAGGAGTGCAAAAGTATAAAAGTTTTTTGTTTTCACGTGATTGCAGCCGAGACGAGAGCACATGGACGGCAAACTGCGCCGAGCCTCGCCCAGCCTTCCATCCACAAAGCCCGTATCAGCTCAACACAGAGACGCTGTTTGTTCAGTAAGGTGACGGCCAGGCCCTAAACACCGACGCCGCGGCTAAGTGATCACCCAATATGACCCGTTTCCTTCCTTCATCCCACACGTTTTACTCCACTTCACTTCCCTTCCTCTGTGTCTGCGTGTGTCTGTCTCCATTGAAAGAAAGAAACATATGTTCCCGTCCAAAGGGAGACACATTAGACACAAGCTCTTTTTAGTGAAGGGCCGGGTGCTTTTTTCAGGGGCAGAGTGAAACCCTATCTGGATGGCAAAGGGCAATACGTGCTTTGGCTGCAGCTCAAGTCTGCTCTGAATATATTTGAAGTGTAAATATTTGTATTTGACGTATAAATGGACTTGATAGGCCCCTGATAACACACTAGAGTTGATTTGGAGTGAGCAGTACCACAGAACGACGCTGAAAACTATGTCTTGACTGTTAAGTCTATGCAAGTATGATATAGGATTACATCGAAAAAATGTCCGGGCATCGTATGAAGCATTTCTGATTCTAACACGAGGTCTACAAAATGGCAGCTGATTGTGATATTTTTCTTTCAGAGTTTTTCCTGTGCTGTCTGCCACAGTTTGAAATGCATTTAACTTTCTGTTTAGGTCAGCGAAGCTCATGCTGTATCTGTAGCGTGTTGATGTGAAGTTCAGATTGTCGTCCCCGCAGAGCGATGTGGGGCGACGGTTGAACATGTGTTGCAGCGAGGCCTACTTGCCTGCTGCTTCCGTTCACCCTCAACAGACACTGGGGACGTTGCAACATCTGTTGAGCAAAGTCGTGTACACCTGTCTTCCCCTTCCTCCTCTCCGGCGGACCTGCTACCCCCCTATATGTGCTTGTTACCACCCTGCGTCTTTTCAACACACTCTTTGTTACTTCCTTTTTTTAATTCTATAAGTAGCATCACAAAAAGCAGCAGTGTATTTGGCACCATGGCACCAATCACACAGTTGGATATTTAGAGTGGGGCGAATCAGAGTTCTTGTTTTGAGGCTGACCCTGTAGGATGTGGGTTTTACCCTTGGCTGATGATTGTGGCTGTCTCGTCTGCGCCAAACTGAGTCGATGCTAGCCACACACAGACATCGCACTACTTTAAGTTAATTTACATATCACTCTCGTAACACTTTCAGTATGAGCGTGTTCAGTTTTTACGACCATATCATTACCACAGATTGGAAGCACAGTTTGTTTTTCTTGGATGCAAAGTAGGTGTGAGTCAAAGTGTTTGTCACTTCTATAGCATCACTCGCATATACATTGCCAATTTTTTTTTTTTTTTTTTAAACGGAAACATTATTTGAACTCAGGCGGTTCAGGAGGAGCTGAGCAAACGCTTTTTGGCACGATCGTGGCTGCAGTTCACCCTCTGAGGCAACAGCTGCGGGATCATCTGGTCCCTGAGGCTGATGCATCGGCCGCTCTCTGGGGACATCAGCAGTGTGAAAATCCCCCTCTCGCAGGCCCGAAAACAAGCTGCTCACAGCGGAAGTTGCTACATGAGGCTGTTTGAGCAAAGAGCGCAGCCTTCCTTTTCTGATAAGGGGATAAAGCTCTTTGCATTTCTCTGTGTTAGTGTGTGTGTGTTTGTGTGTGTGTGTGTGCTTGTGTGTGTGCAACAGAAGCAGTGGCAGACAAGGGCAGCCCTCAAGCCAGGCAGGTTGAGGCAGGCAAGCAGAGTGTGTTTGTGTGTGTGTGGGGGGGGGGGCAAAATGAGGCCCAATGCACCCGGATTGTCTAACAATACTACAAGGCCCGTAGCACGTTGAGAGCAATCATCTCTCTTTTGTCCGATCATTGTAGACTTTGTGTGTGTGTGTGTGTGTGTGTGTGTGTGTGTGTGTGTGTGTGTGTGTGTGTGTGTGTGTGTGTGTGTGTGTGTGTGTGTGTGTGTGTGTGTGTGTGTGTGTGTGTGTGTGTGTGTGTGTGTGTGTGTGTGTGTGTGTGTGAGTGAGTGAGTGAGTGAGTGAGTGAGTGAGTGAGTGAGTGAGTGAGTGAGTGAGTGAGTGAGTGAGTGAGTGAGTGAGTGAGTGAGTGAGTGAGTGAGTGAGTGAGTGAGTGAGTGAGTGAGTGAGTGAGTGAGTGAGTGAGTGAGTGAGTGAGTGAGTAGCTCGGGAGTTTAGGCATGTTGGGGGTGATATGAGCAGGGTTGTTTTCAGGCCTTTTTTTGGCAGCTTGCCCGCAGACGTCGTAGATTTCCCAGTGCTGCTGCCACTGCTGCCGCTGGTTTAGCCTCGCCGAGCACAGAAGGCCTATTTGGCTGCGGTGGCCGATCATATTAAAGCAATAAGCTGCTTTGAGTGTGTTATTTTAGCTCTAATGGTGAATGGGGTTGTGTGTGTGTGTGTGTGTGTGTGTGTGTATGTCGGTGCGTGTGCGTGCAGCAGTCAGGTTGTTCTAAGCATCGAGATGCTGGGGGAAAAAGGTGGGGGCTCTCACAACACTGTGGGAAAGGAAGGCGAGCTGCTGCTGTCACATACATCAATGCAGCGCCAGCAGATGTGTCAAACGGCTTCACGTTCACACCTCCACGCATACTAGCTTACACACAATAATGTGCAACAAGTGAACAATTACTCCTAAACACACACACACACACACACGTACACACACAGTTCCACAGAATGACAAATTATTATTCAGGTGGGTCAAAGTAAATGTTTTTGAATTTTGCACTGCGAGGGCATGCACATATTTTTACTTTCAGCCCTCTCTGTTATCATGCTGTTATGGGACTGCTGCCGTGGTGTTGAGGTTATAAAGATTAACCTCCTCTTTTCTGCGAGGTTTTCCAGCCTGTTTTGAGGAGCCAAGGCTTCCCTCCGTGTTTACCCAGAGGATTACAACCTTCCCCGCTCCTGGAAGCGAAAGAAAGGTCCTGCTACACCTATTATTTGCTCACTGTTCCTAACCATTAAGGACTGAAGAAATAAATATCCAAACCGCAGGGTGGTGGTACATAGCGTATTTTTCCAGTAACCAGCAGGTGCCTTCTTCCCACAAATCGCCCCCCCCCCCCCCGCCCCGCCCCCCAGGCCCCGCTGCCCCAAAGCAGAAAACGGTTTATTGTCATAATGCAGTGGGGGATAAAATATTCCTCCACTCATGGGCCATTTATTTTTTCTAAATGCAGATCGGAACTTTTATTGAATTACGTCTGAAAGGTCGTAATGGCTCCCTCCTGTATGGGTCCGTGTAAATAAGGAAGAGTGAGCACACACAGAGTGAAAATGTTACTTCCGTTCAAAGGTAGGTAAACAGGAAGGACGCTTGGCCGCTGACTTAAGGGGCGGGTAGGTATAAGCAGATGGAGAGACATAGCAGGATAAATCCCAGTGTAGGGACGCTGGCTGAGCTTCTTTGCCGAGTCGGAGAAAAAAGAGTTCTACTTGCATCATCAGAGTGAATTAAGCGCTGTCTGAGGCCTCTGTAAATAATTTGGCGATTCCTGCTGATGTTCTTTCTGGCGTCAGCAAATAAGGGGGGGGGGGGGGGGGGGGGGTTTGTCTGAGTGGATAAAGAGAGGCCATTTCACCCCAAGGCAATTGTGAGTCTGTCTCTGACAGTCATCAACTGGCCCGAGGAGTTGGCATTGCACTGTCAGACAATGTTTTTCTTTTTCCCTATTTTTAGCTTCATCTTGTGCATTGATGTTGCAGCAAGATGACGAGCAGGAAACAGAGAGGGTGAGGGGAGGAGTAAGAAAAAAGGAGACAAACAGGGGAATTTTCTTATATATCTCAGTTTAATCTAGGTATTTTGTCACGCTAGCTTTTACATGAAAGCTTCAGTACAAAGTCTGTGTGTGTATTAGTGGGTGCGTGTGCTTGCAGCAGTCAGGTTGTTCTAAGCGTTGAGATGCTGCAGGAAAAGGTGGGGTATCTCACAACGCTGAGGGAAAGGAAGGAGAGCTGCCGTGTGTCTGGGTGTGTGGCCCTCAAAGGGAGTTGGCCTCAAAGCTTCTAGGTGTGGTTAAGGTGGCAACAGTGGTCAAAGAGCTCCGATCTCATCTTCATTTACCCTCCCACGACAAAAAAAACGACGCTTTCATGTCTGTGCAATCACACTTTCATGACTCTGACAGCAACGGTCCTGCAATCACTCATATCTGAGATAAAAAGATGTCAAACTAAAATGATCACTCGTGGAGACATCCTCCATGACTGCTGTAGGATACTGTCCTCATCTGTCACCAATCACAAGCCTCTGAATGTGTTTTGTCCTGATACAGGTTCCGCTCGGAAATCAGACCAAACCCATTCAATATGCACTGCTGCATTCCAGTGGATTTATCAGTTGACCAATATTTGCTCTTCTTCTAATCACCGAAGCCAAGTATGACGCGTCTGGATTGACCCCGGGGCGGAGGCGGGCCGCAGTCGGCGGCCTCAAGTCACTGCAGACGCCAGAGGGCCATTTCTCTGAAGAATATATAAATATCCCTTTTATCTGCTCCCATCCGTCTGGGAGTGGTAATGAAAATACAAAATATCCTCTCTAACAAATCAGAAATGAGGTGGTCATGAGTTGGATTGTTGAGGCTAGCCACTATTTGTATGTGTGTGTGTGGTGGGGGGGGAGTACGTGCGTAGGCTACTATGTCTCCAGGTTATACATCTAGGAGTCATGGTGAGCCATTAGCAGTTCAAGAAAGCACCCAGTGTCAGACATGCCACTGGTTTTCCCCTCCCCTGGCACTGATACACCTGTAGGCCTTTCTTTCAAAGACGCCCATCTCCATTTTCAAACATCAAAGTTGCCTTTGAGAGAGCAATTCGCATCCCGGCTGAGCCTTTCATGTGATTTGTGGAGCGCGGGCGGGGCCGTGGGGTCGAACTTAAAGAGATGGACGCACCTGGCAGGTGCATGGGCCGAGCAGCCGCACACGCAAATATACACACAACAACGTGCATGCGATCTTTTTTTTGTGTTGTTTACTTTGCAGAGAGACTGCAATTTCACTGGAAAAATAACACAGCAAATGGCATTGTTTGTCTGTTTGCATACTTTGTACAGTCTGTGTGCCAAATGCAAATAAAATCAACCCGCCAACTCCAACAAGCACCCCCCACTGCCGCGACTACCCCCCCCCCCCCCCCCCCCCCCAGCCTCAACACCCCCACCACATCCACCTCCACGCCTGCCATTCTCCTCCTCGAGCTGTGTGAACACACCCAGCCGAACAAACAGAGGCAACAAAACACGAAGGCACTTGTGCGCTTTCCAGTGGCTGCGTGAGCCTGTGGGTGGTAGAGTCTGCGGGCTCCATCTGAATCTATGCAGCTATTAGGTGAACGCTGTGTAATCATGTTTATAGTGGCGAATTCTCACTCATCACTAACTCACTCACTCATTAACTTGAACAGTAACTTCCGCAGCACATGTAGCCTTAAACTTTGTTGAGTTAATAATTCAATTTAAGGATAACAGCTTGGAGTGTGTCGGCAGATATTCACAAAATTATACCTTAAAATACCAAACTTTGGAAGTTATTAAAACATAAATTACTTTCTTAATCTACTAATCTATTTATAATTGATCTTTTTGTACAAATCTTTTTTACACAAACCTGACTTTCAGGGAAAATGATTCAATGATTAACTTTTTCTTTATACATTTGTTATTAATATATACAAAATTCTGGCTAAAAAAAGTGACATATTTCCTAAAAGTACTTCACAAGCACAAAATATTTTCCACTATATTAACCTGATGTGGCAGCAGAAATACAAATGACCCCTCCCTCGTGGGTAAATAGACAGTGGCTGATGTCATGTATAAGTGAGGCAGTGAGAATGACACCATAAATAAAGATGTGGGATTAATTGAGAATAACCCTGCAGGGTGCCTGGAGTATGAGCGGCGCTGCGAGGCATCTGATACCAGCAACACACAGCGAGGGTCTCAACACTTAAGTCACCTGCTTTTTTTTTATTGGCATTTCTAACTCCTAATGCTCTCTCTTGTTTATTTGCGGATTACCAAAGCTTTGGCTTATGTAGAAGTGGAGTAAGAGTTGTTGTTGCAACGACATTTGTGACAGTTGTGTTTCCAGTTTTGGCTTTGACAGAAGTTTGATAATAAAGAATGAAAAGACAGAACGGGGGGTGGGGATGTGGGGTGACGAATGCCGGATGTGCGATGAGGAAATCAGCAGCGCGGGGGACAAAAATAAATTCTGTTCAGGAACTGAACGCTGTCTTGTGTGTTTATATACATTTACTTGCGTGTGAGTGTGGACGTCTAAATACACGTTATTGTGCGTATGCTTGCTCCTCTGTGTCTAGTTTATGGCTCAAGTGTTGTCACAAAGCACCCTGTTCTTTGCTACATTGCCGAAGGCGGGCTGCCACTGCAGTCCTGTCCATCAGGTTCTCCCGACTGGATCAGTAAACATTAATAACCCCCGTCCCCACCACACCCCCTCGGTGCCAGCTCCTCGGCTGCCAGCCATGCAAATGCAGGCCCTGCACAAAACAGCCGGTAAAGCCCCCGGGCAGGCCGGGGCCCTGCAGCCTTGTGAAGACAGGTGAAGACAGCAGCCAGAGCTGGCTTCAACCTTGAAGAAAGCTAACGCATCGGCGTGCGGGCGGCAGTGTGGTGGCATTGTCAGTGAAACATGGAATAGGATCAAAGCAGGATGGGAATAAATATGTCTCTGAGAATGAGGTTCCTAATGAATAAATGCTGTTAGTTTTATGCGTTGGCAGCCGTGCCTCCCTGCTCCGACTCCAAACGTCGTACAGTCGATATAATGGGGTGCCTTGTGGTAAGAGAAGAATCTGAATCTTTTTTCTGGTCCTAATAATGTCTGAATGGTAGTGTGTGTTCCTGTGCTTTGACTGATATTATTATTATTCTTTCTTATTCTTCAGAATGTGCCTCTTGTTAAAATGTGAGAGGTCCTTTATCTCGTCACACAAGTGATTTCTATTTTGAGGCTACGAGTCCTTCGATACACTAAATCTGACCGGAAACTCATCTCGGCCTCAGATCTGACAGCTCCTTCAAACCAACAAAATAAATTATACATACACCGTATTTCACAATGCTTATTCAATTCACTGTGATCAGCTGGATCTGTTTTCACTGCAGACTAACAGGATTTATTATTCATATTTCAGATAAGCTTTGACTGTTAAAGACATTTTAACATTTTCTCATATCAAACAATCTTTGTTTCCTGGAGGTTCTAGCAACTGCATATCCAACACTTTATCATATTCAGACTTATTCTTTCAAATCGGCCTTTGCAAAAGATTATACTCTGTCATTCTACGAAGTCCCCCTCAGGAACCGTGCTATAGAGTTTAATGGAGCCCTAAATTCCTCCTGCCCTATATTAAACAGTGTCACTTTATAGCACCCAGCGCCAGTGTAAAAGTAGCGCGGCCACTCTGACGCCTCAGCTGAAGCCGTAACATGTTCACAGACAGACAGGAGACCATCTTAATGTATACAGTTATTTTAGGCAGAGAAATTCACAGATGCACATGAGACACATTTACGCACAGGCACACATGTTCCTTTTTTTTCTTTAAACAAAGGACAGTCAAATTGAAACCATCCACACACACACAAACACACAAACACACACACACACGCACACACATACGGTGTTTATTATTATCTTGTCCCTCACTCCTTTGCTGTACTCTTTTCTACCCCTGCAAATAGATTGGCTATGAGGGTGGCAGGGTTGTGCCCCTTCCTCTGTGCCCCTTGGCTCCCTCTCTGTCAGCCATGTATCCCTCCTCATGTGGCACTCGTTCCCACTCTCTCTTCCCCTGCTGTGGACTGTTTTGACTGGGCTAAATCCTCCATGACCCCCCCCACCCCCCGACCACCAGCTATCCACTCATTCGGAGACCTCGAAAAACCCTGCCGGCCATAAACACCATCCCTCCATAGGTAGATCACGAAATCCTGTCCATCTCACCTACGCTCATGAAAAACTCATGCACGTCCGCAGCCTTGCAGCAACTGACTCCTCCTGGTAACGCAACACTGCACCCTCGCCATCCCTCACACCAGCGGAGGCCACAGCAGCATCAAACCATATGAGAATGTAGCTGCGGCTGGATCGTGGCGCTAACAGCTCTCACGTGCGGGGCCTCCCTGCCAGGGCCAACAGGGGCCAGACTCTGCCCTGTGTTAAATCAACAAGCCACTTATGTGGTCGCCAGGTACGACCCCTCTGACCAGCACTGGGGGAAAGTAGGGGGTTGGGGAGGGGGGGGGGGGTTCCACTGAGCTGAGCCACCTGCGGCATGGAGACTCACTCAGCTCCTCTTAGTGGTCTTGGGTTATGCCTGAATTATGCTTTACAGTTTCCTCTGACTATGATCCATCCCAGTCCCCATGCTGCACACACATACACAAACACACACACATGCACACACACACCTTGACAAACATATACAAACCTACACAACTGTACTAGTGAGGCCAATGCACTGTGCTGTGTTTCATCCCTGGAGGTTTACCATAACCACAACGTGCCTAACCCCAGAGTTAACCTAGTCTTAATTCTAATCTTAACCCCAAAACCAAGTCTTAACCTCACAATTAATCTAGCACACACACACACCCTCACTGTCACGACTGTCATAAGACATAACATTGACCTACATTGATTTCCTGGAGACCTATTTGAACCTTAACCAAAGTTACAACTTGCCTAACCCTGACCTTGACCTTTACTTTAACTTAACCTACATTTAACCTTAACCTTAACCTTAACTTTAAAACATGTCTTCACCTTAAAATAATTAATTATTTAATTCATGGGGACTCACTTATTTTCCCCATCAGGAAGACAAGTCTTGACAACAGATTTAAGTCCTCACAATAAAGTAATACTTGGAACACACAAACAGACACACAAACACAAATAAAGACTACACCCCCAATCTTCCTCTGCACACTTCACAAGATAGGGAATTTTAGCAATAGCAAGAGTCGTGTGTGTGTTTGTGTGTGTGTGTGACTGTGTGTGTGCGTGCGTGTGTGTGTGTGTGTGTGTGTGTTCGTGCGTGCGTGCGTAATAGCGCGCACTGATCTAGTACTCACTGCGCGGTTCCCGGGGTCCATCCACGGTGACCTTGATGGCGCGGTGGTACGTGGCCACTTGCGGGGGTCCGGTGAACACGGTGATGGTCAGAGTGAAGCTCTTCCCTGCGGCAGATTTATGGAATTACAGTTTGAATTAGTGATGTGAAAAACAGTTTCCCCTCTTGTTCATATAACAATACTTCGCTTGTTCCGCCTCAGATCATCACCGGCTTTTTATTTTCTTTCGTCCCGCTCCGGCCTTTAGAATTCAAGAGCTTTTTATTATTATTTTTATTTTAAAGGGGGCCGGGGTGTGGACCACCTCGTTCGATGGCCTGACTGTGGTATATGATTTAGATTATTGGGGGAATGTGTTCCAGATTGTTCCAGAGAAGGCTTACAGCGATCGTTTATTGTTCAACAAGACAGGATCTTGCTCCCATCTGCATCAAAGTCCGCGCACAGAGGAGGAAGAGGAGGAGGAGGAGGGGGAGGAGGAGGAGGGCGGCGGCATTGTGCAAAGGTTCCGATGCTCGTGCTCCAGCTCAGAGAAAGGCACGTCTCGTTAAAAAGAGACTGCGTGGGAAGCAAAGAAAAAAGAAAAGAAAGAAAGGAAAAGAAGAATCCTCGGGTGGGATGATTGACTTCAGAAATGAAAGGTATGGTCCCGTTTTTAATTTGAAGAGAAGACACATTTTCCAGTCATCAAGTCACGGCCATTTTTAACATTAAAGAGAGATCAAATAGATCAGAGAAGGACCTGAGGGGAATGTAACACATCTAATAGACGAAGATGACTGTTGAATTATTCTTTTTTTTTATTTAAGGCTTTTGTTATTTAGTCTTAAAAATTGAGAGGTTTGATTTCCTCAACATAAACAAACGCAGCATGTAGAACCGTCCATTTAATACAAGACCCTGCAAAGAGACCTGTCAATGCGTAATTTTCCTATTATTATTTTAGCCAAAATAAATTACACAATATCCAATGAAAAAATGTCGACTTTGACATTATGTCCGATGGTGAATGGTTTCTCCTCCTTCCCCTCAGATCTACACCATCATGCCGGTAATTATTGTAATACCTTGGATTAGGGAATATTAAGCGCTATGGTCACATCGCCACTTGCAGCGCCCCGTGACGCACGCCAGATGTTTCAGATGACACCCGCAGACGTCAGTTGGCACAGTGAGGGCACTCGCCGTACCCGCACATAAATGATCCCACATTTGCGGTTTTAACTTTGTTACAGAGAGCAGGCCAACACCACTGACATACAATAATTTAGAATCTAATGGATGGCACTTTACTGATGGTGCGTCTGTGCCACATAGAGGACTGTTTGTTGATCTATTTAACATTTGAACTTCCAGAATAAAATAAAGTAATGTGCCCTGTTGTTGTTAGGCGCGATTTTGTCATTTTCTTATATTGTGCAAGTGTGTGCGTCTGTGTGTGTGTGTGTGTTTGTGCGCGTCTGAGCTCACCTCGTCCGCTCCTGCCCACGAAGCGAAGGTCGTTGAAGCGTGCCACCTGGTTCTTCATCACGGCCGAGGCGTTCCTCAGCTCGGCCGAGTAGTTCTCGTCGTTCCCGGCCATCACGGTGACCAGCGTCCCGTCGGGCACGTCCCCGAGAGCGACGACCTGCGCGCACACACACGGGAGGAGGTGAGAAGTGAACGGTCGCCCCGGGTCACCCAACCAAAATGTACACAACTGCGCGCGTAAAAACCGCATCCGGCTCCCATAATATTAAACATGAATATATCGGTACAGTTTCACCACATTGTCAACAATAAACCGAATTGTGTATATTCCCTGTGAGCTGACAGCCCCCAGGTTGCTGGTTCAGATTTAAATCAAAATGTTACAAACATTGTGTGTGGCATGCGTTTCATGACCTGACCTGTTACTGCTGATTATTTTTCTTTGATCCAAAGACAAGATTTACGCAAAACAAGACTTATTTTGATACAAGCCACAAATCTTATCAAAATAATTTATAGTAGGCTCCATACAAATATAGTAATACGCTAATAAGAGTAGGGTTCATATCAAGCTTCCTCTCAGACATTTTGTAATTTCCCTTTTCTGCTCTGCAATTTCTGAGGTAATATTGACATTCTGGACTTTGCCGTTTGAAGCTAATGAACGCAAATTATGAATATACTTTATGGTAATTTAACGCGAAATAAAACTGAAAGTTGCATCAACTAAAAAGTTAAACTTCCAGTCCCCATGTATAAATTCAATTAAACGACATCTGTAAAATGTATTTTAAATCTTTAAAATCAGCCTCTTTCCTTTGGCTTTTCTCCTGCACTCACTATACAGAAGAAAACACTTTGTGCGTCATTAGAATGGAAATAAAATTAATGATATGTAGAAGTCATGTATCTTGCCTTGAAAGCCACGGGCAGCGTCTTGTTGCACCTCCAGTGAGACGGCAGCACGGAGCAGAGGAAGTTTGGGCTGTCGGTGCGCACCAGCTCGCCGGCGTGGTCCGCCAGGACGTCCACCACGTTCCTGGTGTCCGGTCGTGACCTGAGGGGCCCCGGGGTGGCCATGGCCCCGTTGACGTCTACGATCTTACTGCAGGGGAAGGACGTGGAGGGCGGCGTGAACCGTCTGGTGGTGGGCGGCTCTACGGGAATATGCATCACAACAGCTTGGGTCAGTGCCACCTGACTGGGTTGTTTGAGAAGAGCAGGACACTTTGGGATATTGAAAATATCTTTCTCCAAACGCCGCTGGTCTCAGAGTCCACTGTGTGAGAGCGCAGAGGATGGAGGCGAGTGCGCACGAAGTGTCGGTGAAGAGAGCCTCAGTGTGAGCAGTACATAGGATGTGTCAGCCTGAGGAACATCAGGGTCGCTCGGTCTCTCACTGACTTCAGACAAAATTACGCACAAACAAGAACCGCTAAAAGTCTCAGTGCTCAGTCTGTCTTCGGTCGTATCTGACGTACACTTGATGGACAACCCCAGCCGCGTGTGGACTATATATCAACACCGCAAACTACTGAACTTACTCAGTCAATCGATGCTAATAAAATAATTATTGGCGATCAATGATCTCCTGGCACAGGTCAGATAATCCAGACGTGATGCGAAGACTTGCCTTTCTCGTCTTTAAAGTTTTTTTCCCTGTGAAAGATGATCGCGACTAAAAAAGCGACCGCCCTTCAACCCTCACTAAACTTCACTTTGTAAAATAAAACAGCCAAATAGTTAAAAGTATCTGACTGAAGCACATCTGGGTCCTTTTCGTGCGTAAAAGTTCTCGCAACTTTTATCCTCGCTGGATCTTCCCAGAAAAAATAAAAAAAAGTCTCTTCGGGAGAAAAGGAAGTGTCCCGTGGCTCCAGCTGGATTTCCTTTTTTAAAGTTTAGGTTATCCTTCTTTTTTTAAATCGCAGGGTTGTGGGGCGCGAGAAGGAGCCGTGAGGCTGAACGGAGTGCAGAGTGCTGCGATATTATTTTACCCGAGTCATTTTAGTGTTTAGTGGTTGGGAGTGTGGAGACGAATTCTGCCAATGAGTGTGCAGGGCTGGGCTTTCATCGGACCAATCAGAGCCTCCCGCTGTTCCTTCTGCAACTGTTGTCACACACACGCACACACACGAGCTGTGCTGTTGATACATATCTGTGTCTTTCTATCTACTTGGCTTTTTATATATGATTTATATATAAATAGAGAGAAACATTACACGACTGGGTTTGGTTGGAGGGATGTTTGGTTTAAAAGAACTGCTGAATAATGAATGAAAATAATATCAATTGATTTGACATTGTAGCCAATAATCATTACGCGCTGTTGGGGAGATTAAACGCAACTATAGACGTGTTAGCTTTTAAATGCAATGGCTTTAACACGTTAAAAAATAAATTATAATATTGCTTTAGTTCAGAACAACAACTTTGATGAGAGTTTGACTAGTTTTTCTTACATGAAACTGTCTTTAACTGTGTAATTTCAACATGAATTGCAATTGATCCAAAGCAGGATTTTGACTGCACATGCAGTGCAGTGTGGTTTCACTCCCATTAATTCATTTTGAAAAGCTGTTATACATCTGATGGTTTCACATCTCCACAGGTAAATGCGTTAATGTCATAAAGGGGAGAGAGTATGGGTTTATGAGACAGATTGGTATCGCTTTAATTGGCTGAAGTGGTTAAAATAAGATAATTAAAGCAAACAGGCCAATGTCTTTTTATTTTTTCCACATCAAACGACGCAACGGATTAATAAACTGCGTGTGCCAGAGTCTGAATTCATCAGGAGCCATGAAGTGCTGAGGGTTACGTCAAATGACGGCACACCCTGCACTGCTCCGCCGTGCTGCTTCCTGACACTAGTTGGCGCATTTGCCTTTTCAATCGCTGTCAGCTCCGAGTGTGAGGCAGAAATTTCACCTCTGCACAAAGAGAGAGGAGGAAACTTCCATCTGTGGCTCGAACCCTCCGAATACATTTCTGCTTAAAGTCAATTCAACGACAGTCATGTGAGGGATGCAGCTCTTGTCGCTGAGAGAAATGGAGACGTTCTTTTTTTGCCTGAATCATTATCAAGTTAATTATTATTGGTAAATGAAATTATTTAAAAATTCAAAGACAGTTATTCGTTTATTGACAGCACACTGATGCCGTGTGAAGGACGAGACTTTACATTTTCATATTTAAATTCTACATTTCGAAATGTTATTTATTTATTCCTCTCTTTTACTATAAATGCACGAGTCGTTTTGTGAAACAGTGAAAGTCCTGATAGTGTTTGATTATGACACTTTTTGAAATTATTTAGAAAAAAAAAGGAAATGGAAAGATATAAGTTTATAAACTTATATCACAACACCAAAATAAAACTACATCCGACTCAGTATAATAAATGCAGTATAATAAATGCAAACATGAAATTCACAATAAAAGAAATATTGATCAGGATTCTCGTTCAGGCGCATTTTAAAACGCCTTCAATCAATCAATCGACGTCTCATCCTAATGACAGGACAACGTGTTTCATTTCTTCGTGCGGTGGTTTTTATGCCGTTTAATCGCACGAGGATAAATGCGGTGCTGTTAAGTGGCGCGAGGAGTCATCGGAGTGGCTTCATATTTGAACGTTATGATCCCAGACAGAGAGAGTTTCAGAGGAGAGATTCGGAAGTTGGAAAATGTATAATCACAAATCATAAAAACGGAGAATTCCTATTTTGTGTAAGTGTGAAAATAAGATCTGGATTCTAAATCCTTATTTCACTGTAGCTGTTAGTGTGGGATCCAATTTGGCCTAATAAAATCACACTGTCACTGGTGCTTTGTCAGAATGCTCCACTAATCCTCAGAGAATCATTCACACAAGTAGAAAACAAAATGAAAAAAGTGCCAATAAATATTAGCTCTACAGATCTTTTCTTTTTCTTCTCGTCTTCTTCATTTAAGGCATTAAAATATTCGAAATTAGAGAAATAAAGATGGGATGTGTATGAAATATTTAATTCATGAAAGAAGGCCATCACTATTATCCTGTGGGTTTAGAATCAGATTCATCTAACAATGACATCACAAAAAAGTCGGTGGAATTATTGTTTGGCACAGCATGGAAAAGCTAATCTCAACATGAAAAATGACATGGACATAGGTGGTGACACTACACTCAATGACCCGACCATATATGGACAGAACAATATCACATAGAGCAACATCAGAGCGGATGACAACAGATCTTCCTCCACTACAATCCAAGGAAAAGAAAAAACCTCATGTGAGTCAGTTCTGGGGTTTCTGATTGGAAACTGATGGAAACTCTTAAAAAAATCACAGAACCTTGTTTCACAGTCCAATCACTGTGTTACAGCAGTAGTGACATTTCTTACAATCCTAACTACAAAAAAAGATTGAATTCAAAAATCATGACTGATCAGATCAGCTATCATACGGCCTCTATTTTGGGTAAAGCTCGACTGGGACAATGACAATGCCGGTGATATTTTAGTCGTCCTCCTGCCCTAGTTCATTATTAATATGTGACCACATGCCTCGGCTAGATACCCTGCCCGGCTGTAATGTGCGCTCCGGGCGCCTGTCACATTTAGACCTCTGCATTTCAACATGCAGTTTCTACAGTTTCAGCCGCACAGCCTTTGAGGACAGAGGCCGTCGTGGCCTTGAACGATTTTTAATGATCCGGGGTGGGCTGAGCCTGAAATCAAGACAGAACTCCTGGAGGATATGTGAAACCTGGACCCACCTCAAATAGGCCTCAGCCATACTCCATTGTAATGCCATTCAAGAGTGAAAAGAAAACAGAGCCTTCTGATGTAAATCAAGAAATCACATTGTTGTTCACTGATCGTTGACTACATGAAAAATAAGGACTGAGAGAAACCAGGAAGTCTTACAGCACCACGGTCAAACATAGTGTCATCTGGGACTCTGGTGAGACCTGAATACATGTACAGAACGAGTTCAGAATATAAATCATAAGGTTCCTCAGAGTGCAAAGATCAATCATCTTTGTGCATAAAACCAATCCCCATTAACTTCAGGTTTAATGTGTGAAGAGTCAGATTGTAAAGACTAAAAGGAAGAGTATGATCCCAATGAGCGGAGGGACCAGTGGAAGCCTCTGGGCTCTGTAAACGTATACCTGCCCCTAAGTGCCACCCACACAGCTTTCAGTGCCACTTAAAAGTCACTTTGAAGATGGGCACAGGCTCAGATACGTGGAGATCCCTTCTTTTCTATTTTTTTGCTGAATATGATCTATTAGCCTGTGTAAACTCCCAGGCTATTTTCAGCCGCGCACACATAAGCCATCGGATGGGTAGCTATTCATTTGGAAATGGGGGCTCCATGGGGGCAATTAGAAATAGTTTGAGGTTCGGCGATGACATAAGACAAAGATTTCTATCTTTAGAGGAGCTGTGGCGGTCACACATTTCTGTACATTCACAAATTACAGGGCGAACGCTGGCCCTCAATCCGCCGAATGCATTCCTTCCGAAAAGTGTCTGCTCGGATTTCAGCCGGGGGTTTTCTGCTCAGTGGAAATATGAGTGTTCTGAATGGACGACTTCTATGAAATGGAGTTTTATTCCTCTCGGATTAAATTAGCTCTACTTTGGGGCTTGGGGTATTTTTTTGTATGAATGATGAATTCTGCGGTGGCTGTGGAACGCCAGGCTTGTTTACCGTTCCCTCCCTCTTTTTTGAACCATAGCTCCCTATGAAATGGACTTTTTCTGCTTGATATGACAAGAGTGTCTGTGATTAGACTTTCAAGCATGATGTAAGTCACCAAAACCATTTGTGCCAGTCCCCTCAAAGCCAAATCATATTCTAGCGTCTAGCGAGTGTTTATATACACAAGTATATGGAGAAACTTTTTAAACAACAGTGAGTGGGTACAGACTGTTTGGGTTTCGGGCTCTCGCTGCTCTGATGGCTGATTCCCTCTCAAATTTTGATTACATAATGTGTCAGCACATCACAATCGGTGGTCAGTTTTGTCCATTTTGATGTTCAGACAAGAAAATAGGAAACACATTGAACAGTTTTGATCACATCAATTCTTGTGTTATGTTTCTGTCCACCAAGACTGTCTGTGTTAGTTTTAATGATCTCTGGAATTCATTTGTGCAATCAAGCTTTTTGTTTTAGCTCCTTCTGATCCTTACCAAACTGTATTTCAATTTCCGTACTTCTATAGTTTGCCCTTTATAATGCTTGCTAATGTATCCAGTGGTCAGGTCCTAATCTCAGATCCTTGAAGGCAATTAGAGTATGTACTAAAGTGATTAGGAGGATGGTGACACCTCCAAACCCAACAGCTAATTACTATGTGAGCACTATGAGTTGAAATGCAGCAGTCACCATGCTGAGGAGACAATGAGAGCATTCATTTCATGCATCTTTAATACTCTGCTTACATTTATAAAAGGTGCAGAGCGGAGCCAGGGGCTTATTAAAGCCCTACGAATCAATTGAACAGCATAATGGCTGCTGGGGGACGACTCTATGTTTTTATTTCTGTCTGCTGAATGTAAATGGGCTTCTTAAAGGCTGCATTCATTTTTCAGGCACGTATTTGTCTATCAGACACTTCATTTCATACTGAACACATTATGGGAGTGGGTTTGGTAATGGTGCCACTATGTTTCCCAATCTACTGAAAGCACTTTGCTTGAGTATTCCCTTTATATGATACTTTACACTTAAAGCCAGGGTTGGTAATCCTGGAAAAGCGAGTAAGGCCAGGCTCCACTTTGAAAACACGCCTCTGATGCTTCTTGTACCCTCCCATCGGCCCTCTAATAAAGAGGTCGCCTAAAAAACACAAACTAAAGCCCCTTTTCCACTTGTCCAAAAACCTACTGACATCTGGCTTTTGTCTGTAAAGAGAATGGATTATATCGTCAATCTCTCCCGTGATAAATTAATCTGCTGTAGAAGAAGTTTTTTCTCGGCTCTTGCTCCGCTCAGCAACAATGGAATCCTGACACCCAGGTGAATGCGCTAATTTGGCAAGACAGCGGACAGAGACAGTTGTTGGTGCGTTTGTGATTAACATGACACACAGCGAAAAAAACAGGCAAGCTCCTCTACTGGAAATTTGAAACGAGTTTTGTGGCTCTTTTGAGCAAATATTGTATTCTCTACAACGTTTTGTTTGACAACTATTACAACTAGTTATTTTCCAGCTGTTACATTTAGAAAATACATGTGATAAAACTAAAATATAATTTATCAGATGGTTTTATGCCGATAACCACTCAAGGTCAAAATAATTTAAACGAGCCAATATTTTAAGCACAGATCATTACAGAATAGTTGAAAACAATGAAGACAGAAGCAAAATGCAGCTTTTCCTTTTCCCTTCTTCTTAGGCCTTTTATTTATCTCATAATCCACAGATTTATCTCGTGACCCTGTGGAGGGTGACAGATCACCAGGTTGGGGACCACTTGACTAAACTCGCTGTAACACAGTTAGAACTGGTTCCAAATCAAAAAGCCACAGCTGATACAACTTGGGCATCGATGTATTGGTAGTGACAATGTAATGATAACATGTGGTTGATTTGTGTTTGTTAGTGACACGAGCAATCTCTCCCCTAAAAGACTATATTACACATTTTTTTCAAAATTCATAAAAATGTCACTGCTTCCTGCAACAATTTTAGCAAATGTTTGCAAACAATGTGTCAATATGTTGCTGAATAGTAAATTCATATGCTTTCTTTTTTATTCTAATGTTTCAAAAGAGACATATTTTTCCTAAAGGTGCTGTGAGAAAGTATTTTGTTAGCACAGTCCATATAGACATATTATAGGAATAGAGATTTCTTACAAACTTATACATTTTTAAACACAAAGATGCACACCCATATACAAATAAAAAATTAGAAGGAAGACGCCAAATATCTCCTGAGGTAGCCTGGGGATTATTATTGCTGTGTAACTTTGCTGTTATCTTTAACCTTCCTCTTTTTGTCTAGTTACACAACATTTCATATTTTTTTTATCCTGTTCATTTGCCTGTTGTGCATTTAGAAATTTACTTTAAATGTATTTAGCTGACAGTAACCTTGTGCTTATGTGTACAATTTGAACAGCAGGGCTTTTTATTCTAATGGGGTATTTTTACACAGTGGCATTTGTACTTTTACTCAAGAGAAGGATCTTAACATTGCTGCAGGGGGGGGGGGGGGTTGCAGCACATCAGATTGGCTGTGTGAGCACAATGCAACCAAACATACCTGAGTTTTTGTTACCTAGAACAATCCTGACTCACTTCTGTCTAGTTAACCATGACCCCAAAGGTCGGGAAAGTCACAGTCGAGACCCTGCGATGGTTTCACTGTGATTGGGGCATGAATGTGGTCGGGGCCCCCTCCCTGTCCCTCCGGTGGCAGCCCAATGGTAAACACCACACCCGAGGCAGGCAGGCAGGGAGGGTGGGGGGGAAGTCGCCGTAAACCCCAGTGTCACGGTTGCTCCGCCCTCACATCATCCGTCGGGTACACTTACCCAACGATGACAGTCAGCAGCCTGTGATGTGGTTCGTGGGCCTGTTTATTCTTTGGAAACCCACTAAAAGTAGCGTTGGATGGTAAGCTCACCAAAAGGAACCCAGTGCTATTATAGGAGCACTTTGGGTTGAGTTTTGATCTGGTGGGATTGTAAATAGGGCCCTGCCTTGCTGCGGAGCACCACGGTCCGGGTCATATTGTTTAGTGTGACCTGAAGGAAGCTGCTTGATACTCGGGCTGATTTGTAACCTGGTACCAAACGTCAAGTCAGAAGTTGAAATGACTTGTGGAGTTCAGGCTCATGAGGACGTCAGTGTATGTTTTTCATAACGTTGACGATGATGGACAAAGGGCCACAGAATGTGCCCTGTTCCACTTTTCTTCGTTTCACTGAAGGAAAGATTGTATTTTTTTTCCAGGGTCTTTATTTACCCCTGAAAGTCAGTATAACTTTTAAATCTAAATGAGTCCCATAAATACGTCAACTGCCCAATTTTTTTCAGTTGTGGTTTTTAGTGTGAGCTATAATCATTTCTCATCTTTCTTTGTCTCTGACTGTCTATTTGTGTGTAACGACACACACACACACACACACACTCACAGATCCACGTACACACAAATGCACAGTGTTTCTCTTTTTCTGGCGAGTGCTTCTGATGCAAGGACGGCAATCTGTAATCTGTAGTAATTGCATGTTGCAGAAAAACATTTTTCCGCTGTGGTAATCGCTGCAATATGTGCAGTTGCATTGCCAAAGTGACAGCACCCCCACCCCCTACAGACACACACACACACACACACACACACACACACACACACACACACACACACAAAGACGGCCTCCTGACTCACTCTGACTTTTCCAGATTTTGAAGACTGCTCCTCAGGGACAAAGAGAAACTTGTGAATTGTGACAAACCTTACGACCTCTAAGCAGTGCACACTTTCACTCACACACCTGTGCCGCTGTCACGCTGCATTCACACTGGGCAAAAAAATGTACAGTTCCTGCCAGTGACAGTTTAACTGCCACGCAGCCCCGGAGCCAGAGCCCTGCCAAAGCGCAGCTGCCACACACAGATCAGGAGGCGAATCTCTCACAGGAGCCACATCAGTTCACTCTCCGTGCTTCTTCTGAACGGATATCACATATTGCAAACAGGTGAAGAAATTACCCTGAGCGTGTCTAATTCTCTAATAATGTTCTCTAAAAATTCTCTCAGTGTAATGAGATCTGTGGAGGTCGAATGCACAAGAGATGTCGGTGGAGTGTAGTGACAGTCTGTGGCTGAACCATTGATGCATATTTATTAAACCAACGACGATTATTTCATCCCTCTGACCCCAGTGTTGACTCAACTCTGCTGGACTGTGGCGCGGGTTTGTGAGGTCATCACCACCGGTGCGACCGAGGGCAACCGATGAAGAAACACATGTTTTACCAGGTCTCTCTCACTCTCACTGGTCCACTCTCTCTGTCACTGCAGCTCAGCAGTGCCGCACATTTATGATATCATTACCCACTGCGTCATCACCCCGGTGCTCAACAGAGCCCCAAAAGCATGTCAGCGTCAGTCAGGGGCGGTCTTACGTTACACTCGACAACGTGTAACCACACGCACCTAGAATAAGGACAAGTAATGCTCCGAGACATTTATAGATACACAGCACAGACACCAAGATTGCAACCAGACTGTGTGTGTCCAAACCTTTTCCTCTCTGGGCTGCTACTCTGACTGCTGAAGCCATCCAACCTCCCAGCAGTTGAACTTCCCTGTGTCTCTAATGGAGTCTCTCTGTCAGATCAAACAGCTCCCACTGACGAGGAGGGGAGACAGATCGCAGCGCTGGAAGCCGTTCAGTCTGACAGCCCGAACACATTTGACTGGCAACGCAGTCTGTGTGTACTCTGCCATCGCTAGAGATCCCACACAAATATAGTAGCGCCACCAGAGAGGGGAAGAGTGGGTGAGGAGCGGGGAGGGGGGGGGGGTGAGGGAGCCCGTCGGCTTTAGAAAAGAAGTTGTGAGGCGTCCCTCTCCCACAAAAGCAAAGCCCCACAGTCAGTCTTTTCTCAAAATGAAATCGCATGTGAGCCGAATATTAGGAAGTGCGCATGGCTTCCAGCAACCACCAAGCCATTATAGCAGAGCCTGTAAACCACATTTTCACCAGCAGACAATGCTCCTTTGTGCTTGTTGTGTGGCTGTCCCCTCTCGCTGGGACCCCGAAGAGAACCCCCGCACGTCTCAAAACCATGGAGAGCCCAGTGACGATGCGAGGATGAGTGATGCAGAGGAAGTGTCAGTTTTTTATTTTTTTTATCTCTGGTTAATTAGTGGCAGTCGTGTCAGGAGGGCCGAGCAGGACAGTCTGCCCTCATTTAGCCCCATGGCGTGCGGCAGCTTTGATGTGGCTGCATAGGGAATGCTGTTGTTCATTCCTCCCTGCAACAAAAGCCACATGTTTTTATTTTTTGAGACGAGGTTCCTGTTACTGCGAAAGAACACGGTGAGGTATGTATGAAATGAATGACATGAACGTAACCAACAAAACACAAGTCAGTGAGGACGCTGCCAAGAGGGCACCGGGCCAGATGTATTGTTCTCAGCTGCATTATGGATTCATGTTCAAATTTCTATATGTTTGTGTCTGCATGATGCTACGGCACATTCAAGCATGGCCTAAAATTAACACACACGTATGCTCACACACACACACACGTACACTTTCCGACTTTTAAACTATTGTCATAATTTCTTGTCCCTTTCAACTTCTTTCATAACTATTAAGGGACTCTTCCAACAGGGGTCATTCCAGGTTCTGTCACACTCGTTCAAGTGCAAATGGACTTCAAAGAGCCCCCAAATAATATAATTTGCATTTCTTTCCCTCTTCAGAGGGGTTCGGCCTCCCGAGCACCATCTGACTCACCGCTAAATCCGACCAGATTCGAGCAGGAACCCGGTGCTGGTTTCCTGACAAGCGTCCGTGCCACTTTCCTCCACAGACGTGAAACAACTCTTGGAAAGTCCGCCGCCGGCCCTCGGGCCTTTTCACTGAAAGGAATCATGGGTGTGGCGACTCTCGGCCCCGTGAGCCAAGGAGCTCTGGAGACCACTTAGACACATAACATTGTCATCTCTCATACATCAAAATGTTTTGCTCAATAAGTGCAATCATTCCAATTGATTTCAAATGAAATCAAAAGAGAATTAATCATCTCCAAATGTCACCGAGCCTCTCCGCAGCAGCACAGAGTCACTGTGTTTCTGTGATGTCTTTGGGCTCAGGTCCCAGCTCTGGATTAACCAAACCTAATTGGAGGCTAAAACTTATTTTCAATGGAGTCCCTCCATTCAAAATCAGTGCTTGAGTCAAGGACTTGGCTTAATTGGAGTCCGGGAAACCACCCGCGTGTCCGAAAGTGCCTGAATGTTTCCTCTCATCATCTCCAGCGCTAATCAGCAGTGGCGTTGCCCATGTATACAGTTAGCACCCGGGGGCCACGTGGAGCTCGCATAGTGAGGCAGGACTTTTCCCTCCTCGACACAAGCCCGAGGCGTCCGGGCTGTGCTGTAACTGCACACTAATCCCCAAGATTGCTGTGTTTAGGCGCGGCACGTCGCTGCTCCACGTCAAGGCGGCTGCGGCTAACAACGAGCTAATGACACCACGATGACAAGGGTGTGTTTGTAAACCCAATCAGAAGCCTGGAGTCTGGCTGCCTGGCGATGAGGTTAATCAAACTGGGCTCGGACTGAATGACTGGCTTGCTGTCTGCTTCTTATGTCATCACGCCGATTAAAGGGGTAAGGTCCTGCTAAGGCACTTTGGACACAAGTGTATCTGTGCCAGGTTGGCAGTGTTGGCACAGCTAGCTGTCCTCGTAAAACGTGACTGGAGGGAACTCCCAGGTTAATTAAGGTCGAACTAGATTTCTTTAACGTGACAGAATGTTTAATGATCCTCTTTAGTTCTTGTTGCCCTCCTGCCTACAAATACATGTATTATGAGTTAAAGGTCCCATTTAGCTTCTTAGTGCGATAACTCTCCCTTGTCACGCAAAGAGCCTTCCTTGGTCAGACAGTGAATTCAACAACGTAGTATCTCACTGGACAGAACCTCAGCTCAGTCAATATGAGGGTATCCACAGTACACAGAAGTCGGTTCAATATTTTTTCAAGCACCAGATACAAATGTTGTACTTTATACAGATCTAAAAAGCAGGCATTGATATTTTCTCAGGGAAGTTCGCTGCTGTTCAGTCACCGTGTGGATCATTCTGCTGGGCTTAGGCATCCGGAGACCATATGTTAGTCCTGACCGGCTATTACGGTGAGGTCAGACAGCATTTAGAGGGGAGAAACGTCAAGGTCATCATGTTGACATGCACTGCTCCTCTCTGACTCAGCATGGGGAGACACTCACACGGCGGATTCGTGTGTGTGTGTGTGTGTGTATGAGTGAGTGTGTGTATACCATAAAGCTGTGCCGTGCGTTTGCGCTCGTGACGGCAGCATCTGCAACCCTGAGAACGGTACTCGAGGCAGACAGAGTGACCTCACAGCAGACAGACTGCGGAGGAGAGGTGGAAGGGACACTTCTGCTGCACAGCTGAGGGGGAATCCCTGGCATTATGTTTCCTACTGAGCCAATACAGAAGTGAGCCGCTGTGGAGAGAACTCATTAAAGTTTACATCAGGGCAAAGCCTGGTGCGCTACAGGGTTGATAGATCAATTTAATTTAATAGAAATATATGTTTTATTACCTCCTACCAGGGAGGTTAAGTTTTCACCCCAGGACATTCGTTTGTTGGTTGAATAAAAACAATAAAAATCTGTCGCCTTCTTTGATTCCCATAATTTAACCAGTTCATAGATATTAGCAATCTTCAAATGTCCGATTTTTTTCCTTTAGTTCTCTGCATTATCGCTTGAGAAATTCACAAACATTGAAACAGGCTCTATCTTGTTGCAAGAGAGCACATTTCTCAGACAATGACAAAACTCCTCATTCACTTTTCTTTTAGTCAAAACATTAGTGATGATGACGTGGAGCTCTCACTGCAGTGCTGAGCAGAAAAGCACAATTAGTTGGCCCATTACAGCCAGTTATTGGTGCCCCCCCATGAATAGTCTAAAGAGAAAACTAAAAATTTCTTTTTTTTAAAACGCTGCCTCCACAAAAATCAATTCCCTGTGGTTAAAGTTGTGTTTGAGGGGAGGAAAGAAGCAACCCGAAAACATGTTTTATTGTAGCAACAACAATTAACTGTATGTAAACAAGTTGAGAAGGGAAACAAATCTGGGAAAATAGAGGAAAATAGAGAATAAAAAAACATTTCATAGCCTAAAGCCTCTCTCATCCTATCATTATCTGCATTTTTTCCTCCACCGTAATTACGTTTTTTTCTTTATTGCTTATGGGAAAAGGGGGCAGACTATAAGGATGTTTTGAGCGTGATTAAAGTTGCTCATAATGAAGTGAAGATTCAGTCTGGAGGACGGATTCTTTTTTCTGTCTGTGAAAAACATTCCTTCTAGGGCTTTGATGGTGACAGAACGAGTTCCTCTGGGCCTTAGATCTTCGCTAAACTTTCACACATGATAATATAAAACCCACCATTCCTCATGCGTTCCATCTCATGTGTTTAAAAAGAGAGAAAAGTATGAAGAAGAAGAGATTTTGCCTGCTGATATGTTTCTGGACATGTGGGATCTCCATAAGTTTGAGTCAGTTTTATGTGCTGCACGGCCAGACCCATGCCCGCCCATTAAAGTAATTTGTGGTTTAGAAATGCAACTGTAATGTTAAAAACAAAAGTGCAAGGCAGAGCGATGGACGATGTGCTTAGTCACAGGCGTTCTTTTTTTGTTGTTGTGCTTTTTACCTCCCCTCTCTTGCTACGACAGAAAGGATGTTGTTAAGGACATCAGTTTAACGATACAGGGAGGGGTCTCAACAACAAGTCGTCTTCATCTGAGTCAATGTCAGGTCACACTCACTGAAAGCAACCGAGATGAAGTCAAACTTTTATTTCTGCAAATCCCATTTACGGCTTAAACTGCAAGCAAACTCCAATTTTTAGTGTTTTTGCTGCATCAATGTAGCGTAATAATACATAGATTAGCTCCCAATAATACTTGTGTGTGTTTTTCTTTCTAGCATCCCAGCCTCACCATGTAATAAGCTGTGGGGCCGGACTGTGGTTTAGGGCGTAGGCTTAAAACAAAATTAAGAAACAGAAAATTGCGAGGCAGGCTTTTCCTTCATTTAATGGTCCGTCATGCAGGATGCATGAGATCATGTAGAGGCTAATAACAGTGATGTGGATTTAATCATTTTAAAGTAAGGCCTTATATGAAAAATTATCAGCTCGTATGTGAAGCAAATGAACGGTCCAGAAGTGAGTCATAGAGCCTCATCCGGTATGAGCATTACTTTATTTCAAAGTAAAAAAAGAATTTTATATTGTGATCATTTCCACCTCATTATCCAATTACATTTTCACCGTCTGCCTTTTTTACTGCCAACGTCTTGTTTTTGATTTCTTCTTCATGTCAGATGGTGCCGGTTAGAGAAGCTGGTCTAGACATAATGAATTCCTTTCACATCATATCTGGACATTTGTGTTTCTCATCCCAATTACTTTTTGACCACCAGCAGTTTATAATCATGAAAGACTATAGTATTGTAGTAATGTTCACGTGGGGATGACCTCAGCGAATGTGTTCAGCACGCATCCAATGAGCTCACTGCTCTCACAGCTGTTGTGCACAATCATATCACGGAGTCTAACATGAAGTCTAACTCAGGATGAACCTTACCAGACGGGTATATTCTCTCCTGCCCGCTTGGCTTGACCCTCCCCCAGCCACCGATCCCACTTCACATGCTCCAGACTGGATGCTGCTGCTTCAGAGCCGACGCATCTCCAGTTTACTTTCACAAAAAACCCTCCAGGAACGTTTGTTGATACAAGCTGCTCAGCCTTTCAGAACACGTTTTCCTTTCCCCCCTCTTCGACAGAGAAAACTTTACGGCATAAATCCATATTATCAGATCGGCTGAAAAGAATATGGCCATTGTGGTTGCTTGCCGACCACCAGAAAATTGTATTTACTACTACACTTAGCGCGACTTTAACCTTGACCAACGCAGTGCAGAGCACGGTGGTTTGAACCCCGAAAAGTGTGCATGGGCGAATGCAGGTTTAGGATTAGTCAACCACATAATCAGCATGCCCCTTTGCATGCTTTACCTGGAAGCTGTTTCGCTGGCAACCCCTGAAAGTGTGCCCCATAAAGTCGTGTTGACAGACGGTGAAAACGGCGAGACGGACCAAAAAGTAAATAAGTACCTCCCAAAAACGTTTACATCCCTAATCAACTCCAGAGCTCTCCCTCTATCCAATATGCCCTCAGAGTTTTATAAATAGATATTATACTCAACTAAATTGGAGACAGGATTTCACCGCTCCGTGGCTGTCATACGTTTTCTATTATTTGCTTTCACTTTAGAATATTGGAACTCTTGATATCTGGTTACAGATTTCCAGCCCGCTCAGCCACTTCTTCATGTTTTGGCGTCACTGTGGGGCCTCACACTGAGCAGGATTTTGAATGAGCTCCAATCAAGCATGTTAATTTAAGAGAGGAGGAAAAAAATCTTTGCCATATGACTTTGTTATTAATAAATTCACCAGAGGCCAGCCATGTGTTCTATTAAATTTATAGTCTTTTTCTTTTTTCAGCTACCGTATAGTGCCTGTTTTATTTGTCAGTGGTATCGAGCTTGAGGTTCATCTTGAGTTTTATCCCCTGTGAATGATTCATTTTAGCACTGCATTCATTTAAAGTCTCTTTTTTCCCCCTCACAGCATGCATGTGTCTCTCTGGGCTTTTTTCCCCCTCCCCAACACTTGTAGAACAAACCAGACCACCTCCCAAAATCCTCCAAAATAACCTCGCTACAACTGTGGTGCAGAGGCATGGCGCTAACTCACACACAAGCCCTCACTTCCATTCATGCAGTGCAATAAGCCAAACATATAAAACCATTCCCACCCTAATAAAGTGGGGCCTTTCTCTCTGCCACAAAGGGAGCTGGCTCCCAAGAGCGTAGCACTCTGAAAAAAAATACTGACCCCCATGTAAAACAGCAACACACTGGAGGGAGAGTCGAGGATATGACCCACCGAACAGCCTCAATAAAGCAGGTACCCCACCTGACGCCAACACTGCCAATATTACAGGAATGGAAAACTCAGTGAACTTCAAACTGTTTTTAACTTGCTACCCTTTCAGTTTTTTTTATAAGCGCTTCACAAATGGTGCTCTCTGAATAAATAGTGGCGCTTCTGTGTGAGGGTTAACAGGTGTAGCCTCATTGTGGTTATTATCAGCGAGGTGCAGCAGCACTGCTAGTCTGCATCAGATAAACGCCTCATCGATGGAAAACTCTCCGTCTCCATCTCTCTGCTTTTTCTCGTCCTGAGGTAGTCGCCATGACGAAGACCTTCGCTCTGTCTGTCTACTCTCTTTGTGACTTGCTGTGCATGTGTCATATGTTTTACGTGTGTGTGTGTGTGTGTGTATGTGTGTGTGTGTGTGTATGTGTGTATGTGTGTGTTTCTGAGGTTTCTGAGGTGAGGCGTCCTCTCGCTTCTCACGCGAAGTGCATCTGATGTTGCACATCACATGCTTACATGTGTTCTCAGTCTGCACAGTGAGATAGGCAGACATGTATACGAGTTATAAAGTAACACCTACACACTACATAAACTATACAAGTTTTTGCTAAAAATACATAGTGCTGTTTTTTGCCCCATTTTATCCTGCATCTCAAATGCTTGGACAAGAAAAGATATTAAAGATTAAAAACTTTTTTTTTTTTTTCAATTTAGAAAATGTTATGAGTGTACTTTCTTTGTGTCACGTCTCAGACAACTGAGGTTGCAGCAGCATTTCCTGACCTATGAGGAGAGGATAACATTATTTCCATAAGCTGCATGTCACACAGCATTTAAGTCAGTGATCGGGAAGCCAGACATTTAACAGTCTCCTTGATTTTCTCTAGCCGTTCCTCTTAATTTCAGTTTGATTTGAGTTTTTTTTCTAAAGAGACCTTCGGCCAAAAAGCGTTTCCTGTGTAACGTAAGTTGTTAAACGAACCGCCGTGGTATTTTGCTTACATGAGGTAGTCCCAATTTAAAATGCTTTCGGATTGAACCGGATTTAATGACTTGTTGGCCTTTGTTCTCTCAAAGTTAACTTTCAGTCTCCTGACAGAATGAATTGTAAAAGGATATTACATTTTCACTAATGATTTCCAATGGACGACTACTGCTTTAAATGCTTGTCTCCTTTTTTTATGCTCCCCTTTTGACCTACTGTCTCACATAGTGCCTCACTGCTGGGCTCAGAGTCAAGATCAGGCACCCCAGAAATCACATAACGTTAGAGGTTAGAGTCTCAAAAGCATAATGGATGGCATGCATGAAACCTGAGGTCGCTGACACTCTGATCTGTAAACATCGAGGAGATAAAGGGATGTAGATCCAGTGGTTGTGGAGAAGAAGAAAGAAGGGGCGAGGGGGCGGGGGGGCTCAGTCTTGTCAGAAGGAAAATATAAATGCCTGGGTGTCTGTAGAAGCTGTGAGAACACTGGAACATCATCCGCTGTCACTGCGGTTCCACAGGGGATATCAGAGGACTGTTCTCATGTGAGACGCAGATGTACTGAGCATGTTTGTGTGCGACTGTGTGTGTGTGCGTGTTCGTGTTTTACTGTGCGTGTGTGTGTGTGTGTGTGTGTGTCTGTGTGTGTGTGTGTGTGTGTCTGTGTGTGTGTGTGTGTGTGTGTGTGTGTGTGTGTGTGTGTGTGTGTGTGTGTGTGAGAGAGAAAGAGGCTCCAGAGATTTTAAGATATCCTCTGCAAACAATTAGGAGCTGGTAGTGCTTCTCCTGTGGCTGTCTCTAATTAACACGGCAACGAGGCCTTAATTGGGAAGCAGATTTAGTTTTCCTTTTTTTCTTCTCTTTCTGCCTTATGGTGGCTGTCTCAGCGGTTAGTTGTGCGAGGAACAGTGGGAACAGCTGATTTCCCCCCCGGCTGTCCGATTTAACAAATCCTGTGTCAACACTGACTCCTTCATCTCTGTGTTGTCTTCCTCATCACTTCACAGGGATAAACATAAACATTCAATTTCCAATCAGGTGAAACTTTGCCACCTTCCTCGACCTCCCGTGCTCTCAAGAGCTGTTTGCGAGTAAAAGCCATCTGATTGGAATCACCATGGCAACAAATGGCTTCCTCGTTGAGGCTAACGTTTAGCGTCTCCAAGTATAGTGCACTCACCTCACCACACAGACCAAAAGTACCTCCTGGAAGTAAAGCAGAGTGAAAGACGGACTAATATGTTTTCTTTTTCCTTTTTTTTTTTTTTTTTTTTTTTGCTTTGCTCTTTTATTGTATTGCCGTCTTCCAGTAAAGGGCCCGATCACGTGGAGCCCTGAGCTCGTATTCTCACAGAGAGAGCGCAGAGTTTCACTTGATAATGAATGTCTGTGGTGAGAATCCCATTATGGCGCCGCTCCATCAAGCCTACAGAAAACAACAGGAGTCGAGAGGCAGAGGCCTTTAAGGGCCATATCAGTCAACTGGATGAGGGCTGCTGTGCAAATCAGATCCTCCTTTGTAAACCTCCTTCAGAGAGTGTGTGAGTGTGTGTGTGTGTGTGTGTGTGTGTGTGTGTTTGTGTGTGTGTTGACAGAGAGATAAATGCATTCACACACATCAAGAAGCACCCGGTGATCACACTTGAACACATTTTTTTTGTTTAAAAAAACACATTGTCACTCTGTTATGTCAATTGGACAGAAAGAGGGATGCTGGTGGTGGGAGGGAGGTGGATAAGGGGGGAGAGAGAGAGGGGGGAGGATCTGCACTCACCTCTGAGCAGATTGCTGCTGTAGTTGGAGAAGGAGTCAAAGATGCTGTTGGATGCCATGACAGTCACGCCAGGAAGGGAGCGGAGCCTACGTTTCAGTCGATCACCGCTGGCCTTGCAGGGGCAAAGAAAGGAGGATTGAGAACGAGGGAGTGGGAGCAAAAGGAAGAGAGCACGAGAAGACAAAACTCCTGGAGCTCGGAGCCCGTTTGCAACCAAGAATCTCGGGTTTGTGACCACCGCAGGAATCCCAAGCCACAAGCCTGCAGAGAGAGCAGCAGCGGGAGATGTTTGAGGGAGAAGTGGAGAGGAAAAGGGTCAGAGGGAGAAAGAGAAGAAAAGGCAGAAATGAATAATTTCACAAATGAAGCAACAGGAGAGTTTGTGGCTCCAGGTGTGGAGGTGGACTCACCAGGGCTGGAGATGAGAGGGGGCCCAACCAACGAAGCCTGGGTGGTGGGAGTGGGCCGGCGCGGAGGGCTGGGTTTGTGGTCCTGTGTCACGCCGTGGGGCTGAGGGTCTGAGGTTAGCCAGCTAGCCTGATATCGTGGTCTGTCTCTCTCTTTCCTCTCCTACGATGGTGGCGGCCTGACTGGAACGCCAGCGCTAGTAAAAAAGGCTAAAAGCCACAGTCTTTCTGCATCCTCCTCGCCATCCTCCACACAGAGACATACACACACTCCCCTCCGTGAGTGGTGGAGCCCACGTCACATGTCACGTGAGGTCACCGGGCCTCTCTCCCTCCCTCCCACCCTCTCACCCTCCCTTCCTCTCTTCTCCTATCGTCTTTGCTTCTTCTCTGGTTTCTGTAATTTTTTTTTTTTTTTTACTTTCCATGCTTCTCCTTCTCTCTGACTCGTCGTCTTCACTCTCACTTTTCATTAGTCGTCCAAGTTTTGGAAACATTCTATTTCTTTTGAGTTCAAACCAGGCAGCGGCCCTTCGCCACTGCGGCTCCCTGTTTAGTGAGAGAGAGAAAGCGTTGAAACCGCTGCAGAAGAAGTGCAGAGGCTCTAATGTATCAAGCCCCTGAACAAACACACGAGGAGAGAAAAAGGGCGAACAAGATGATGAGAAAGAGAAAGAGAGATAGCTGTGGCTTTGTGCCGCTGACGGGAGACAGGAAAGTGTTGTCTGTAACTGACGAGCAACACTGAGCGGTTTGTTCTTGCCTGTGTATGTTCTGTGCTCGTTCTATGTTTGTCTGACTCACAGCACATCTGTGTTTGTAAGAACCGGTGGTTTTGGGCCTGCGAACCCCCCACCCTCACTTACCACTTGATAGTATCATAATCTTAGCCTCATTAGAGGCAGCGCGGCCAGTTGCTCGGCTCCGCTCGAGTCCTCCACTGGTTCTTATCTTTCCTCATCCATCCCTCACTCAACTTATCTGTTTTTCTTTTCATTCTTTTTTTATGCTACATTATGCCACATGAGCATAAACACTAAGGCATGTAATTTTAGTTCACCTCTCTACTGAGTGTTTCTACTGAAAAGAGAGTGTTTGTGGGCTCATTGAGCGGTGTCGCCTCTTTCCTGCTCTGAAACTGCAGAAGCGTTTTAACCTGATTGTGGTTTTCACACTTTTTTCATTTTCTAGGTTGATTTAAAGAACGGAAAAGTTGCCAGTGATGTGGCCACCTGTGCTATTTGTACAGTATCAGCCTCAGAAGTGATTTGAGGCCAGTATCCAATATAGTTTTTATGTTTCTTTTTGTTTATGGTTTATTTTAAAGTTGCTGCAGCAGTTGTGTGAAAAACAGGAAATGATTCATGTTGCCTGGAGTTAGTGCAGAAATGAAGTGCAGAGCAGAGTGACAACTGGCATACAGAGAGAGAGACTGTGGTGCTGTCCACCTGACAATCTTGTAGGACTTCATGTGTACATGCATGTTTCTGCCTGTTTGTGTGTGTCTGTGATTGAATAAATCACTGGCATTTGCAAACCTGTGGTATCCACACTTCCTCTCTCCTTTCTCCTGTGTGTCGATGACACACTGACCATGTCTGGCCAAGGGACAACGGACCAAAACCACCGTCTGGTCACTCATGTGACCCCATCGCTTTCCCTGGAGACCTTTGTGTGCGTGTGTGTGGGTGTTTGTGTGTGTGTGTGTGTGTGTGTGTTGTGTGTGGAAGCCCATGTTGTCCTCTGCTAATTGTTGGACGAAAACTGATGCATGGACCACATGATATATGTTTGTATGTGTATATAATACCATGTTACCTGTGTGTATGTTTATATGAGAGAGAGAGAGAGAGAGAGAGAGAGAGAGAGAGAGAGAGAGAGAGAGAGAGAGAGAGAGAGAGAGAGAGAGAGAGAGAGAGAGAGAGAGAGAGAGAGAGAGAGAGAGAGAGAGAGAGAGAGAGAGAGAGAGAGAGAGAGAGAGCTTGCCGGTCTTCCTGGTAGCCCGCACTGCCCTGTAAATGAGCAGTTGCCGTTGAGTTAGGCGGCAGCGCGGGCTAAATAACACGGCGTGTCGGCAAGTGTGGCCGAAAGCTGAGGCCACAGCCGCGGCCCAAGGGCTTTTATCAGTCCGTCCACGCGGCCACTGCAGGCCTCTGACTTAACCTCACACACAGCAAAGCTTCCTCTTCTAACACCTCTGCTGCCTCCCGACATGGCCCGGGCTCCGGCCTGCCAGCCCAGGGACAGATTACAGCTGTGTGTGTCGCTGCTGAACAAGAGGTACTGCTGTCGTACAGGCCCACAGGGAAACTCCACTCTCTGCAAGGCCAGAGCCAGGGTAGCTGAATAATTCTTCAGCTTAAGAATAATTCTTCAGTTTAAGAAAAAAAATAGGAAGCTGTTAACATTTGAAGCTTTGTTTTTTCTTGCTTTTCTTCAGGTCTGGTGCATTTGAGGTGGAAAGTCTCTGCAGTGTCTGGTCTCATCTGTGTTTGTTTAGAAAAAGGGGGATGCTCAAGAGTGCAGAGCACTGGCTTCATAGCACAGGGCTTTGTGGTTGTTTCAGTTTATAATCATTTTACGTGCGCGTACTTGTGCAAGTGAGACATGTTGCTGGTAATAATTCATGTTGTCTTATTTTTGTTTTTTCCGTTTAAGTGAGAAATACATTTTTTCCTCTGTTTGTTTTCACAAGGAGGACTGTTTCACATTATTGTCAATTTCCCTATTTTTGTATTGCATCTGGATTTTCAATGAGCAATGGAGGAAAAGCAAAACAAATATAGAAGTCGTCCCACTGCATTGTGCAAGAGCGGGAACTGGCTCTATTGTAGTGCAGTCCAAACTTGACATTTGAATAAAGCTCAGAAGTCTTTTCTTTAGTCCTCGGGCCGCACTGTGTTTTTTCTTCTTTGTCTAGGTAAACATCTGCTTCATGTTTTGAAATCTATCTCATGGCTATGCACTGGCCATGACCATGAGGGGAAAAATAGTCTGAGGATCGTTGTGGCTGTCTTTCACTCAATTCTTTTTTTCTCCTGCCCAGGCCTTGTTTATCAAGCCCCTGTATTTAAGCTTAATATAACTCCTGTTTTGCTGAGAAAACTGTGGTGGTTTAATCACTGTCAGTGGTCCTACGCCTCTCGGGTGTGGCTCGCGAGGCAAAAAGGACCCAGTGCGGTCGTGCGTCCAGCTGCAAAGGGGCTTATTTTGTGGTCTAAAAATTGCAGGCTTCCCCATATGTTCCCCATAAACGTGGAATGCAGCGTGGGACTTGAGGAGGCTTTTATAATGAAGTGGCCGTCATTGCATCAAACACCATGGTCCTGCTTTCCCCTGGGATCGGCCACAGGAGCCCGTTTTAGGTCTGCATACACAGGTCCAGTGTCTTGACTGCTCATTCACACCATACTGGGCATTTTCTTTCGATATCCCTGTCAGAATACCTTAGGCATATTCATATCATGTGCGGCACAGATTTGATATACAAACATATTAAAAGAGTCCTCAACCACTTTACATGGTTCTTTTATTTGTATCACAAAGTAGAGCAGGAACCTTTTAACAAAGAAGGTTCCTCTGAAAGTTCTCACGCTAATTCAAAGTATTTTTAGAGAGGGAAAAGTGGCACAAGAGAGCATAAAAACCCAAATATAAAAGATGTGTGAAAGTTCTTAATTGTCACATTTTAAAGAAACTGCTGTTAAAGCGCAACAGCAGCCAAACAGTGGAAGCAACGGAGAGCAGAGTTCTAAGAAAGTTGCAGTTGTATGAGAAATTAGTTCACTGTTACGATACCAGCTCAGCATTAATCTGTGCGTGTGTGCGTGTGTGTGTCTCTGCACGTGCGCGTCTTGTGTTGTTGTCATTGTAAAAGAGGCACTCCCAGATGCAGTGGTTTTAGCGTGCAGTATCACGGTTGGAAGTGATCACCGGGCCCATTATTTATTTATTGGCTCCAGCAGACATGGAGACTCTGGTAACCACAGAAAAAGCAGGATAGTGAGGAGGGGGGGGCGCCGTGTCGCCACACACCGAGCAGACCGTATCCCACAGTTCCTGGGGAGCGATGCGTGTATACAGTAACCTGCGGCAGGACTTAGACAATGGAAAGTCGACGATGGGACATGGCAGAAGGGGAGGGCAAAAGCTGCAACTTCGATATTTATGGAGAAAGTCACTGTGGTGTTGTGCATGTTGTGGAAATGCAGATAGTTGTGTTCCTTCAGTGCAGTTTTGTTGGTGTGGCACCTGCTGCGGCGCTGTCAGTTTAATGTTTGAATGTTTACAGGTAGTAAACCCTCCATTCCACCTCCCCTCTTCAGTCCAGCTCTTCCTGTTATTCTGAAACTGTGCCAACACAAAGACCCCAGCATCCAGCGTCCTTCACAGCAGGTTGATTCAAAACCCCCCTGGCAGGGAGCGGTGTAGACTAATTCTATAATATATTGCTGCCTTCCTGTTTACCTGGTGAAATACAACACAAAATAAATACTGTCACGTCACATCCTCAGTGGTCATTTTGACATGTTCATATTAAAGAGGAATAAGGGAAGTTAAGTGTGATGTTGAAACCTGTGCTTTCTGGATTAGGTTTTTGAAAGTGATATGGCAGATGAAAAAAAAATTGTAAGTTTTTTTTAAGTTCTTTTATTTTGGGTGTCAAACCAACTAAAGAAAGACTCAACAAAAACAACACAACACACAATAGGCCAATGCTATATATAGGTTAATGGTATGCTCAGCCTGCTGCAAAACTGTAGCCTCACTGTGTATGCAATTGCGGAAACTGTCATGCTGTTTGCATTTTTCATAGAGATGTTTTAGGTCTCGCACCCACGTTGTTAGAAATCACCATATTAACCACAGTTCCACCTGAAACCAGTCCCCATACAGCGGAAGTAACTCAGTGACGTTGGACTTGAGACGGGGTCAGGGGTCGACCTATCACATTAGAGCTGCCTCCCCTGGGAAATCTGCAACAACCTATGAGAGAGCAGCCTGAGGTCCCATGGTTGACAAAAGTATAAGGACCCACATTCACATCCATTTGGCCCGCGCTCCACAGTAGTAGGTATATGTATTTAGACAGAAAAGAACCAAATACAATTTGAAAACAACTTCTATTGAATGGTCACAAGTGTTATGGTCTTCCAGGAGCATTGTATGAGTAAACTATTATTATATAATTATGTTAGGTTAAACATTTCTACACAGGCTTTTTTGTCTCAGGATGTAGGAGGGGGCGGCGCCCCACTGCCCACTATTAACCAGCCGCCACTGATGGATATACTGTGAACATTTCTCCATTAAAGGTTAGGGTGGTCATTTGTTTCAGAAACACGTTTTGTTTTTTTATCCAATTTCCAATTTTTGTTTATAATAATAACAAAAAAGGCCATCGTGTGTGGCCCTCGCAAGACTGGAATAAACAGGAACAAACATTTAATTGGAAGTGTATGAAAGTATTGGCTGACATTCAAGACCAAAGTCTTCATCAGCCAAAGCAGAAATGTTTAGGAGGACTCCAGGATTACCAACCCTAGCTTTAATGGGGATAACATTGGTGCATAAGAAGTAAGTTTCCTAAAAGCCTTTTAAAAGAGAAGAAGCTTTGCAAGGCTCTATATGCCACCATAGTGTGTCACCCACTAAAACCATATAAACTGATTATGATGATTACCAACAACATTACCGTCCAACAAAATGTTTTCACCCCCGTAAAACAGCTGAAAAGATTTTCATGAAACTTGGTGGTAGGATGTTGAATAATTAATTGTATCCCTTTTTTTCTTTTTCCTTTTTACGTTTTCACCAATATCCCAGGGTAAAATGCATGAATCTTGATATTGAAAGAAGTCAGGCATATTTAATGGACTTGATATCCATGAGTGTGTGCATATTGCTGCAGATCCACGTAACAATTTCGATCTAAAAGATTTAAATGTGGTTTTATTACAAAGCAATATATTTGCATCTTAAAGTAGTCAGGGTGACATAGCTGAGTGAAACACTGAAAGAAACACATCACGATCATAGATTAGAAATTCAATTCTTTATAGGTTTAGCAACAAAGCTGATTGAAATTCATCTTAGTGAGCTCATCCCAAAACAGACAAGAAAAAAAAAACACACACACAAAACACAACACAAAGTTTAAAACACAGGCTTTTATACTTTGAAAAAAACTCAGCACTCCACTGAGCGCCTTCATCCTGTTTTGGTTCACAATTCTTATCACGTCGTGCCTGTGTGTTTTGCGAACCTCCCGTCTTCACCAGAGTGGTAAATTTACACTCGGCTTTGAGGTACGCACAGGCACCACATCACGGCAACAGAGCAGCTGGAGGCTGAAGTGCTGCAGCCTCACATAAAAGCACCCGTAAACCCGAGACCTCAGTTACCCCAAATGCCCCAATGCACAACACACACACACACACACACAGAGCTCAGCCCCAGCCAGACCAGAATAGAGCAGACCATGGTCTTGCCACAAACACCAACAGATCCCATTGACTTCAGTGCATCATCAGGATCTTCTGAGCTAACACAGGTGGAATGCTGCAATGTTGTAGAGTCTTTTGTATGGTTTTTCTTTTCGTCATATTTGATCTTTAGAACACACACAGAAATGCGCATCTCCTACGTAGCCCGAGGTTTCGCTTCTCAGAGATGCAGCGAGTACGTCAACGCGTACTCGTTCTTGCATGGAGCTATCGTGACAAACACAATTTCTCCCTGTGATCAATAAAGTATTCTGATTCCGATGCTTATTCTGATCATTACCTGTGCTTGCACTTGTGCATGTGTTTATGCATGTGCATACATATTTCCTGTGGTCCAGACATTGTTTTTTTAGATGTGACAGACGAGCTTGCAGATATGCTAATTTGTGTGAGGCAGGATGTTACTCTATAGCAGTTGCAGAGTGGTTTATTTAGACGCCGTGTACGTGTGAGCTTGTGTCACTACACTGCTGCGTGAAACAGTGAGTGCAGTCTGACACATTGTTAAAGAAAAGTTACAGTGTTTGGAAAAGTGACGCATATTTATATATAATCTCACCTAAAATAAATTATTTTGAAAAGAAATTTAGTCAGTGTATCAGAACAAAATTGTCATTATGCAGGCAGGACTACCACTTTAATTTTTAAGTTTTTTTATATAATTAAATATAATTGTTATTACTGATGGTTGTATGTATAGGCATAATTTTATTGTTGTAGCTGTATACAATGTAAACCCTAACAATATATAGGGTTTAAATGTGAGCTGATCAAATCTTTTCAACTTTACAAAATTTGTAAAACCACAGAAACATTTTTTTCAAATATCTGTATCATAAAGAGTTTGATAATTTGTATCTTATGTGATGTTTGTTATCTAGTCTTTAGCATGTAAGAGATAACGTGAGTGTTAGCAGCATGATAACACATGACTGTGTGTGTGTGTGTGTGTGTGTGTGTGTTTGTGTGCGTGCGTGCGTGTGTGTGTGTGTGCTTGTAATAGGGAGACAACTAAATCCAGCTGATTTAAACATTTAAACTAGGTTTATCATCTGCTTGCATTCAAAACAAAAAACGAATGATCTTCAATGTTTGTATTGTTTGAGCTGTCTAGTAAATTTTTAAGACGACAGACAGTGAACTGAAAAGTTTGTTATTTTGTGGCAAAGTTCACGCGATCTTGACATGATGCAACATGATAAAATTGTAAGAAAAAGCCAAAGACTAATTTTTTACTTAATCTGCATCATAAACAGGAACAGATCATTTATTTTTTATCCAATTCAAGTGTGCAGTAATCCATTAAGGCAAAATAACCACTGCTACCTTTCAAAAAATTTAATAAAATAAACATCCATCATGTGAAGTAAACAAGTGAATTGATGCATCAAGACATTGTCCACTTGATTAATGGCAGATGGAAAAAAAAAATCTAAAAGGGCATCACAACCGTTTGACTCGCATCACTCTGTGTTTGTGTGTTTGTGTGTGTGTGTCTGTGTGAGTGTGTCTGTGTCTGACCTGCTTTCATATAACAGTTCTCACATTTCAGTACCTCGGTGGGTTTTACTGACCTAGAATGAGTGATGGGGGCTCAGGAAATCCATGGCTGTGTTAGTGTGTGTGTGTCCCCATGTTACTGTAAATGCAGGCATATGTGCATAAGCCTTTTATAGTCTTTTGAAAACCAGTAACATAATAGCCCACACCATTTTTCTTCAGAATGTCGTTCTCACTTTCTCTTTCTCCTGTCCCTCGTGTTGCCTCTCTTTCATTTGTCTCCCTCTTTGACAAATAGGAGCGGCGTTCATTAGGATGCTTTATGAGGTGATGGTGACACAGGGCACTCCTGAAGGCCCCTTACACGGTCTCAACTCCAAACACACAGCTCTGAAGTCTCCCTCTCTCTCGCTGCCTCCCCGTTCATCCTCTGTGCGCTTTAATATCAGAGCTCATTGCTCTTTGTCATCCATTGCAACGCATGCCTGCACTGTCTCTGCTCTATGTGTGTGTGCGTGTGTGTGTGTATGTGTGTGTAAGAATCACTCAGCTCTGGCCACCCCTCCTCGGTCGAAAACCAGGCTCAGCAGGCGCTACACATGTCTGATCTATGATCCAGGGCTGGCTTTTATTCTGTGGGAGACGTACAGTGTTTCCTTTGTGGCTGGAGAGTGTACATTTGTGTGTGTGTGCGTGTGTGTGTACGTGTACGTGGGTTCCTAATGAAGGCCACTCAGGCGGCCTCTCCCCTGGCGTCTAATGCATCCCAGGCCCCCCGGACTGGCTGGCAGTGACTGTTGGGGCTCGATGGAGCAGACCAGAGGAGCAGGTATAATCTTGATAACCTTGCCTCTCTCCTCAGCCCCCTCACACACCTCTGTTCCAAGGAAACCAAGGAAGTTTTGGAGGACGAATATGGACCAAATAGAAGAGCGTTTGGCAGAAGAGGTTCGAAAGTATGACCACTTTTATAACCCGTCATTGACAGAATACAAGGACGCACAAATGGCCTGCGATTCCTGGAAGGAGATCTCGGCTAACGTCGGTTTACAGGTCGACAAGTGTACGGAGCTGTGGAGAAAGGTCAGGGACAAATTTGTCCGCCAGAAAAGGCTATGAGGAGCAGCAGTGGCGATGTAAATAAACAGTTGACGACGACTGCCAAACACAAAGAAGGCGTCTCTAAGATCGTCTTCGACAAAAAACGTTACTCCACCTTGTGTTCTGGCGTTGAATTGCTTTGCAACACGTGCAACCCTTGGAGAACCATAAATTAAAACGAGTCCGTCGCCACAACTGCGGGAAAATCCGCAGTTGCAGAACCATGCACCAGCCTTTATGCTATACAGTGGCTGGGGTGTCAATGAGCACCTTGAGACCACCTCCAATGAATCTCCTGCTCAAACCGAGGTTTGATTTGGAAGAGACTTCATCGAACATAAAAGGATATGCAGACTGAATGGTGACAGGTCTGGGCCAAGTCCACTCTTTCTCAAAAGATATTAAGAAAGGTTAGTTATATAAGAAAATAGTTATTTTTTAAATATGGAATTGCCAAATAGACCGGGCGGATGGGTGTGTTGTTAACTCATAATATCAAGTCTAACATTATAAGACCATGCCATCCCCCCCCCATTGTTTAACCCAAAGTTATGCCGTTGCCTTCACTACACACCGGGCATGTGGAAACATCACCTAATAACACTTTAAGGAATGTCACTGTACTTAAGAGATTCACACATCTGACAAATGTTAATACAGGCTTAAATGATTCTTTATAATTCAAAAAATACTCTTAGTGCTAAAATCCTACATATCTTATTCTTTAGCTGCAGATAAAAAAAACACGTCAGTGTTCCTTCATTACAATGAAAATGCGGCTGTAATTTATTTCTAGATAACTAACTGTTTACTCTCTTAATCCACAGCTGACGATTGTCCTAAACTAATTCACTTCACTCCTGTTTGAGTAAGTCATAATATGAGCAGAGGGCCCAGATGTTTTTGTGAAGTACCGTATGGCCAGAATATATAGGAGCTTGATTGCAAGACAACTTCCCCTTTTTCCAACAGCTGTTTTTAAGACAAATACTTTTTGAGGACATGAAACACACGTGCACTTGTTCTGTTGAAAGTATCCCTGAGATAATATTTATCTAAAATGAAGAATGTCTTCATTGAAGCTCGTTCTCTCACATATGTAAAACATGAAATGCGGTAAAACTACATAAAAATGTATGCATGTTGTCACAGACTTGCACTCTCTCCTGTCAGGATGTGGAAGGAGTCAGAATTATTTCCTCTGACAGATTCCAGACTGTAGTTTTGAGCACTTCATCTGTGACGACCTTAATTCTTGGCTGTTTGACAGATTTACACCCTGGTTCGTTTCTGTAAAAGACATCAGCAGACACAATGATTTAGTTTTCAGTCTTAATTCTAACTTTCCTGTAGAATCACTATCAGGGTTTTATATACATGTGCTACTCGCTATTGTAGCAAGAATAAATGTGCAAACAACCCATTATGCAACACCATGTTTTACCTAAGTAGTTGTTGGTTTTCATGGGATTCATTGACAAATACTGCATATTGCCAGTTTAATCTTTAAAGGACAAAACAGAAGTTTGAAATACTGTCCCTGTTAATATCTAGAACTTAGACACTACGAAACAGATTCAATATATATATATAGTTTTTGTTATTGTTATTATATGTTAATTATATATTAATACTGTAATTTGTATTTGGCAAATTACTGGACAATTAAACACCATGTATTACTGTGACTTGTTATGGCACACACCCACGCACACGTGCGCGCCACATCTCTATCTGCCCCATTATGTAGGCTAAAGGTGTATACATATCTCAATGTATCCTAAGACATACATAGAGGAAGATGGCAAGAGAAAGATTATATATAAATATAAACTCACATATATATGTATGTTTGTGTTTTATATGCAGTACATGTAGTGCTAACACGTGGTAGTGCTTTAGTTCAGGCTCTTCGTTTGGAAGACAACACTTCTGAAGTTGTTTCCCACGCTTGTTGCTGAAAATAGGTCTAGAGTTGCGTTCATCATTAACACACATACACACACACACAAACACAAACACTGACACACAAAACAACTCTACACAGAAAATATGTGACTCTGTCTGTAATCCATGCACTATTCCCTCTTTATACATCTTATGGCGCAGTGTTGAAAGATGCATGCTTTTTTTTACACCTTCTTCCTCAGAAGACACATTAAAAGCCTGTGTGCATATTTTGCTGCTCACATATAGATTTTTTTTTTGCCATGCATGCGTGTCTGTCTGTCTGTCTGGGAGCGGGTGTATAGCCAGGTGCTTGCTGACATACTGGGGCTTTGTGGTTGTGGTCGGTGGCTTGCTTGCTGTGCAGACAACCGAAAAGGAACTGTCTCCTTTCTTTGTATTTCTGTGTGTGTCTGTGTGCATGTGTGAGAATATAACCTTAATGTGAATTCCGTATCATTTAGTGATCCGTGACAACGTTGGGGGTTTTGGTTTCCGCTGCAGTGCTACTTGACTGCATGTTAGTTTGGTGCAGTCTGCCACTTTGTGTTTGCAATTTTGTTAATGTGACTCTTTGTTTGTAGATATTTTTGATACATGTTGAACCGTGAATGTGTCCGATGCAACACAACAGACACAAGACAACATTATCTGTCTCCCTCCTCAGGGAGTTTATCAAATTAAACTGAAGCAGCAGGAGGTTTGGCAGCAGGTTATAGATCAGCAACATTGTAACATTTAGCGTAATCAAAGGTCCTTTCTTTTTGTAGTGAGAGACAATGGTTGGAGCGGGGGTAGAGAGCGCTTTGCCGCCGCCGCAGCCTCGGCTCAGCACTCATGGTTGCACCGCGTCACATGATGCCCTGGGTCTAGTGTGATTGTGGCCTCAAGGGCTTGAAGGCAGCAGCCCAGGTCTGTGGGCACATGACACGAGTGTGATATGGTAAAACTTGGGCTAACCAAACTCACGCTCTAAAGGGTAAAGAGCTGCTTCTATCATGTGGTGGAACTTACTTCACTAGAAAATATTGATTTGACAAATCTGGAAATACTTTGAGTCACATATGTTTGATAAGTGGCTCCGCCTCCGATTTGGATTTCCCTCTTTCTTCGTCCTTTGGTAAATATAGGGTTTCTACTCATGAGTGATGCACGACCACACCCAGGACAACATGTAATTACATCTCACCCGAATCCTTTGATTTAATACGAGGCTTGTTTTATATGAGTTTTGCATAAACAACTTTGATCCTTATATGTTCATAAATTATTTATACAGCAGTGTAACACCTTTGTGTACAGAGAGAGACCTAGAACGAGGCTGATGTCGCCACATGAGTTCCCACATTCTCACGGTGTTGGTTAGCCAAACCTCTTTACCCAGAACTCTTGGCTATGGTTCTTCTAAGTTGAGTCATCTCATCACAGCTGAAAGCTTCAGCTTCACCCACACACAAACCACCTCGCACTATCTGAGTCAAAGAGATGAAGCCCTAAAACCTGCACACACATATACACACGAACACACACGCACACTCTCTCAGACACACACACTCAATACACAGATTTAGCCATTGTAAAGGTCCTGATTTGACCTCACGCAGTTGCTCATATGTTGATTGGAAAATGTCATCTTCCTGTTCAGTTAAAAACCATTACTACCACTGCTTCAACAAACCCCCCCACACATATACACTTTTCCACTGCAGCGTCAACCTGTTTGACATCACATGATATCTCATTGAGGCGCTGCTGTAATGATTCATATGCGCATGGACATGACATTCCCTGTTGCACCATTGGCAGCGTGTGTTCTTCACAGAAAAGATAAACATTAAAGCTATCTTCAAAAAATCTGCAGTGTTTGATCTTTTTTAAGAAACAGGACTTCCTTGCCTGTGGACAGATATAAATCATTTCTTAGTTGTTGTGCTTTAGCCAGTAAAGCAATGAGTATAGTTTAATAAATAAAGCCAATGTAGTCAAGAGATCGCCTTCTCATTATTACTAGTATGCAATTAAAAGTATTTGCCTCCACTAAGGAGGCATGTGCCAAGGATGCAATGTTTTTGTTTTTGTTTGTTTGTTAGCATAATAAAAAAAAGTATTTAGATACAGACAAAGTTCAGTTTTTTTCTGTTGTATCACTTTCTTCAACATTCAACAAAAAAATATTTTTCCATAACTTCTGGTGTCTTAATGGTGCCAGAACAAAAAAAAGCACAATAGGACATTCGACAAAATGAATAGCTTTTTTTATTGTTCCCACTACACAGAATTGTTTTCTGATTTCGGAATCCTTTCACGTGAAAAACAACTACACTTCCAACCTTATTTAGGCCTTTTGTTGTCATGTCGACCTGAGTTGGAAGTAGCGTCTAGCTAACTGTTGGCCAATGTTACTTGGTGCAACAGCCACCTTGAGGGTGTGTAAAAGTTAAGTGTTATGTTAACCAGACACATGCGGTAAATGGTTATGTTTCCTGTAAAAGATGAAATAGTTCAATACAAAGCTTAGGCAATGAAATGAGGCACACAATCTGCATTGTGAATCAATCTGACAGGTATCTGCTGTGTAGGCATCACCATTCTAGTATCTTAGTAATTTTAAAAGAAATTATTATTATCTGCCACATTGATGATGGATAAGGATAAGATGCTATACGTGTCCATATCTTGATATTTCTAGATAAGGAGACATCATGGCTGGAAGGATTTCTTGAATTTAAATGTTCCTGTTTGACTGGAGACATTCATCATTTGAAACCCGAATCCTCTTCCCAAATATTGTGCTGAAGGATATTGTTTCTGTTCAGAAGTGATTTTAAAGTTTGGTTTTCGGTGTGTGCGAATGTGTTTTGGGTTTGTTTGTTATGTGGAGAGTGCCGACCTGCCGGCTGTAGCTGAGTGAAATTAGAGACAGGTTGGCATGGGGAAGACTTGCCTTGGCACAGCGCAGGCCGCAGACGGGTTCCGGTATGAGTTTACAGTATAGTTTGCTTCTCTGTGGCTTGACAACTCTGTGCTCTGAGAGAGACTAAACCTTGTGACAGACATGCCATGCACTTTCCCACAGCCACTGAGAAGCTAAGGCCACTTTTATGGTTGCTTAACATTTACATTTGGCTGCCTTGGCTGGTATTGTAGCAACTTTGTATTTCCTCCTTCACTTACGAGGAGCAGAACCCTTATCATGAATGTGCTGAAGCCCTCTCATCTATTTGTCAACCACTTTTGACACTTCAAGGTCAAAGTAGAACAGTATTTGAGATGGTTTTATCCTGCAGAGCCCTTTTCATATTCAACATATAAGCTCCCTCCTCTTGGAACCTGTGGCCCTTGAAATGATTCGAAAAGAAATCGGACCCAATGTTTTTTTTTTTGTTTGGATCTTTCAGGCAGCACAGGAATAGTTGGTTGAGTCAGGACTTACGTAAGCCAATGGTCAACAGCCTGGAGATGAGAAGCAGATATGAATCACTTGTGGTTGTCACAACGTCTCACTCGTTTGTTGGATGTTTCCATTATGCTATGAATTTATACCTGCTTCCAAAACCACTTCAAGCTAAGCAGCAAGCTCCCCTGCACCCACACAAGGAGCAATTTGAGTGGTATCACAAAAGTATGTGATACTGTTTTATATGATATTTACATAATTTACAAATTAATATATTTGGATTGTGTTTGAAACAGGGTTTTTCAAACTGTGAAAGTTCCCTGTCTTGAGTTAACTGAAAGTTGTTTGTTTCAGTTTGGTCAGGAGTGAACCGTCACTATTACACATCACACTGGCCTGTATCAGCATAATATCATATTTTCTAGACTAACCTTTTTTTTTTTGCTGTTCACGGTCGCTTTGTTGTGTGTGAGTGTGTGTCTGTGTGTTGTGTCTGCGCGACTCCCCACAGCCTTCCCTAAATCGAGAAGGCAGAAGTGAGAAACGGCTGAAAAGAAAAAAAAAATTGGGCCTGCGTCTTCCTGTTATGTGTGCGTGAAACCCCAGACGTCTGTCTAGGTTGCTCGCACGCAAACGCCGTCCCGAGAGCCATGGCAACGGCAGGTCCCCACACAGAGAAAAACGGAAGTGAGCCGGCACGCTGAGGAAGTTATTGGTTTTTCAATGGCCATGACAGCGGTTTCATGAGAAATTCTGTGACTCTGCCCTTGTGCTGCGCCGACGGACAGCCGGCGTGGGAATGTAGGCTTTTTCTAATTATGACAGAGAAGACACCTATGACCAGACGTCTGCCTGACTGATTGTCCTCAAGCATGTGAGACAGAAAATGAAATCAGCATCAGAAATGACATCAGCTTAAAGTGTAGGTTTATCAGTTCACATCAAAGACATACTTGATGGATCTCTGGAGGTTTTCCCTCTGTGTCGTACATTAAAACATTAATGCTGCAAACTGCTAAGCCTTCCTACATCGTGTGAAATTATCCCTGACACCAAATTTTCCCCGTCGCTCTCCGTGACGTTAGGCAATCCAGCCAACAGCGCTCCCGTCACTGTGTCCGTCTGCCGCCATGGAAACGGTGACGTAGGGCTCACCTGGTCTTAACAAAACCCAGCGTCATCACCCTGTCTTTTACTCTCAGGTTGTCACCCTGTAGTTTTGTGTGTGTGTTGAGGTTAGGATTGCAGGGGTAGGCGTTTACAACCACACATATTGAGAAGAAGTCGTGTTTCTTTGATGAATTCTACAGAACTCTCCTCAGCCAGGAAGAAACTCTCACAACCACTAAAGCTTTAACTCTCCCCGAGAGGCCTCCCGGAGTGGTTTATGTCATGCTGCAATGACTCCTTATCTCCTGTTACTCAGACCTTCGATGAGGTTTTGACCATCACCTTTCCCTTGCTCAATACAAGGTTGCCTAATGCCAGATGATTATCAGTTATTGGGCAACTCCTGTGAGTTCTCATGGTTGTCTGGCTGTTTGACTGTGACAGAAGAATTTACAACACGGATGAAAATTCATCTCCAGATCTGCATTTTCCCTTGTTTCACTTTTCTTTAGATATTAAAGACCCTTTCTGTTTCAGATTGTGGTCTTGTACTCCTGAGGTAAGCTACTTGGTATAGTTTTTGAGTGTTGAATGCCACTCTTGTTGTCATGTCATTTCATGAGTCAACAGCAGCATCCCGACATTCTGTCCATTTCTATATAGTCGTTTTCAGACAGAACTCCAAACAATCTGGTGGAGACTTTTTCTGGAGCAGGTGATTCTCCTCTCAGACACGTTCACAACAACAAAGACATCTCTGCGGGGTGGTGAGACAGACTCTGCTGTAGAGATCACATGTTTTTGTTTACAGCACATTGATCCCGGCGTTGGCTCTTATCGTCTTGACATCTTTGTCAGTGTCTTCTACATGTATGGATACGCTTAACCATCTGGAAATATATGTATTCTTTTTTCCGTCTTTCACACATTTGAAAAGTCATCAACACGCCCACTCACTCGCGATGAATCATCCAGAAGATCTCCTGCTGTGTTCTCACATGGGCTCATTTGGATATTCTGCAGAGTTTTTACCTGGGGGCTGTCAGAAGACACTCTGCAGAAAGTCCTGAGCCCCTCGCCTGGACATTTTGCATCCTCACATACAGCCCCTCTGGAGAATGTCAGGAGATTATCAGCAGTTCAGTGCATGTCTGAAAGCAGTTTATATGTTGTAATTGTATCAATGTTTTATCTTGCATTGCATAGGAGGCATTGCAACTTGCAGCGGCAGTGTGGCTGTGCATGTTGCTGTTTCCTCCCATATCCCACAGCCACACCTGCCACAGCCTGGCTTCTGCTTGGCCTCAAGCCTCTTGTGAACTGTGCCTAGGTTGACCAGGCATGCCACCAAGCACACTTGGAGGCATGGCTCCCCACAGCCAGAACCCCATAACCCTAACCCTAACCCTAACACCCCCCCAGGCCTCAGCCTCCTAAAGAGCCGAAGAAGCAGTCGGTTTGAGGCAACTGGGGGGAAAACCACCCTTGCCTCTAACTCGATTTTCTGTGGTGCTAAGACACTAGTGGCTGAGAGCCGTGCCGGAACGAGGACGAAACTGGAAACAGGCCACGTGGTAACAAGCACCTGACGCTAACTGCCGTGCGTTTGTGTGTGTGTTGGTGTGTGTGTGTGTGCATGGCTGAGCAAGAGCAAAAGAGAGAAAGGAGTGGAGAAGGAGAGACCGGAGGGGGGTTTATGGGCTGCTAAATGCCAGAGTCACCACAGGTGGGAGCTCCTCTGTCGACGCCATTAAAACCAAGCAACATGGAGGGTCTGTTCACTCTGTGTGACTTGATGTCCAACAATGTTGCAGGCAGTGGCCACAACAGGCAGGGAACAAGATGTGTGCAATGAGAAAGTACACTTCATCGGTTTCCTTTCAATGTGTTGACACAGTTGTAAATGCCACGCGGTTTGGTTAGAGGGGGACAGGCTGCACAGGGTCTTCTGGAAAGTCCCCTTCTGTAAGAGATGTGA